>NC_142524.1:19789574-19844574 GCF_964205215.1 Stylophora pistillata
AGTACTGAGTTGTTCACATCATCGTCACGAAGGAGTATGTCTTCGTCTTCTCTTTCCAATTCTGCACTGAATCAAGCTTTGTGCAGACTCGTGTTGTTGGATGAGTGTTTTCCCACCATTTTCAAGAATGGTATCGATTCGCAGTCACCTGAATTCTGGATCCGGGATGAATCAGTCGGGTCCAAGTTTCGTAGTATTCTATAGCAGCTAATGGCTCCAGTACAGGTAGTTTGTTTTGTGTAAGATTCCAGGAAAAAGTTGGCGAAAAACAGTGAAAGTGGTCGACGTAGCTCCAAGCGCATTGAAGGTCAACAAGCAACTGAACGTGAAGGTGTGCACACATATGACAAGACAAGACAACTTTATTTAGCCAGTGTGGCCCAGTCAGCTGCAAGGCTGGTATCCTTAGGGGCCCAGGTTTCTATAAAATTTACATATTCACATTTCCAATAAAATTACAAAGTTGAATAAAATTTGCTAAGATTAAAAGAGGAGATAAAATGTCCTTTAAGAAGGCGTTTAAAAATTACGAGAGAACGTGCCTCTTTGATTTTGCTTGGCAGTGAATTAAAGGCTAAACATCCTGAATTTTTAAAAGTTCGCTCTCCAAGAACAAGATTTGTTTTATTTGGGTGAATATTTCTCCTCTGCCTAGTGTTATAATTGTGTACGTCACTGTTAACTTTAAAATAGTTTTTTAAGTATGTAGGAACTAGATTCTGTAAACATTTATATACTAAAATACATTTGTGTATTTTTTGCAGTGTTTCTAAATCTGGCCAATTTACAATATTTTGGGCTGTCCTTGTATTTTTCTGACAGGTGATGATTTAAACGGCTCGATTTTGTAATCGTTGCAGACTAGTGATGCTGCTCTCGGGTAGTTCACCCCAGGCTGTGTCTGTGTAGCTAAAAATTGGTTCAATAATGCATTTGTATACCGCTTGAGCTGCTTGTAGAGTAAGACTGGAGCATATTTGTCTGAGACCGAGTTGCTTGGATACTTTCTTCTGAACATCCTCAGCATGTGCTTTCCATTTCAGTTCCTCATCAAGGGTAACGCCCAAGTATGTGAATTTACTGACTATCTCTACATTGGTATTACTTATGATGATGTTAAAGTTTGCGATGGTTTCCAGCCTTTGTCTCATCCCGTAAAGCATTCCCTTTGTTTTGTCTTTGTTCAGAACCAGTCAATTTATTTCCATCCAAGTTACAACCCATTCTAGGTCTTCTTGTAGGGCCTTCTTTATCTCCTTTGGGTTTGCACCTGAGCAATAGATGACTGTATCATCAGTATACATACTGATGTGCGTGTTTTTGAGACAGCCTGGCAGGTCATTGATGTGTATAACGAAAAGTAGTGGTCCCAGCAGGGATCCCTGTGGGACACCATACTTAATGGGGAGGCTTGATGACAAGTCCTGTCCAAATCGTACTCACTGTGTACGAGATCCTAGGTAGTTCTGGAACCATGTGAGGCTTTTCCCTCTGACATTATAGTGCTCTAACTTCTGTAACAAACAGTTATGGTCAACTAGGTCGAAAGCCTTTTTTAGGTCAATGAAGACAGAGCCAGTCATTTGTTGTTTATCCATGTGTTCCAAAATCTGATCAGTGAGATAAGTCAAAGCAGTTTCAGTAGAATGTCCTTTTCAGAATCCAGATTGGTACACTGAAAGAACTTCGTTTGCTTCAAGAAATTTCACAACCTGTACTTGGATTGCACATTCCATAATCTTGGAGACCAGGGGCAACACGGATATTAGCCTATAGTTACTTTCTTCGTTTCTTTTGCCGTTCTTGAATATAGGCGTAACTTTCGCTTCTTTGAGTTCTGGTGGAATTTCACCAGTTGAAATAGTCAAATTTATGATGTAAATAATAGGTTTCGCTATCACGGGAGCTGCAACCTTTAAAAGTCTTGCAGACATTCCATCTAGACCAGTGGTTTTCTTTGATTTAAGTCTCTTAAGTTCGTCACAGACAAACTTTTTGTTCACTTCTTCCATAGAAAAGTTTTTGTTTACTCTGGGTGTTTGTGGTTTGTATGTTTGTATGACATTTCTTTTTGTTTAGCTTCAGACCAGAGTCTCTGATTCTGTCTACAACGTGCTTTAAAGCTTTGTCATGCTGCTGCTTGTCTCCTCCAAAGACAATAATGTCATCTTGATCATTCGCCACATTCTCTAGGCCATAGATTATTTCAGCAACTCTCTTCTGAAATATCTCAGTGGCGCTGTGTACTCCAAATGGAAGTTGTTAGAAACAGTAATGTCCAAATGGGGTATTAAAGGCTAGGAGCTTTGCACTAGGCTCTTCAACTTTGATCTGCCAGAATCCGCTGGACGTGTCTAACTTTAAGAATACTTTGTCACCACCGAGTTTTGATAGACAGTTGGCATAGGGTAATTGTGACATTTAATAGTAGTGTTCAAGTCTCTAGGGGCCAAGCAAATACGTAGTTGGCCGTTACTCTTTTCGACAATTACCATTGAACTCACCCAGTCAGTGGGCTTATCCACCTGAATGACATCTAGCTTGCACATGCATTCTAGCTCAGCTCTAAGCTTCTCGTTTAGGGCAATTGGTATTTTGCGTGGTGGATGAATCATTGGCATTGCACTGGAATCGATGTTGATGTGATATTCTCCTTTCAAGCATCCTAGTTCTCCAAAGACATCTTTGTACCCTTGCATGAATTCAGGCTCATTGGCATTTACCATCCAGTTGTGTTTAAGGGAGTTTAAGATACCTGGATGACTGACCTCAAGGATGGTAATATTAGGCATGGAGGACTGGGCTGAAATGGATGTTCTCCGTGGGAAACTTCTGCGTTAAGGAGCGGGTTGTTTGAACAGAGGATGGTAGTGAACCTGAAGTTTCTAGCACTGTTCATAAATCATGGCAACTTTTAAAAAGACTCGTGAAATGATTGTTATTGCTTATGCAGAAAAGCTACGGACCGACGAAGAGTTCCTGTATGAAGCTAATAAGCCAGTTAATTTAAAGCTGCCTTACTACGAGTGCGAAGAATTTAACCTATGGCTGAACATTGATGGTGAATAGCAGTAATTTAGGTGATACATGGAGTGAGCAAAATAATTCTGGAGACAGAAGCCAGAAAATTCAATTTCATTCAAGTTTCGTTGACATATTCACCAATGCTGCGAAGCACAGCAAACAAACACTCATTGGAGGCGGTATTTTATGCTTCAATTTTTTAACTTTTGTTTATCAAAACAAGAAATAACAGGAAGGACAGCTTGTCAATTGATAATTAATAAATTTTAAAAGAAATGCTTGTCAAATGTATGTACGTTCACTTGTGGACGGCAAAACTCCAATTCTGACGTCCTCGACTCAATTGATCACCGCCTCCCGGTTAGCTCAATACTGCCTCCCGGTTAGCTCAATACCACCTCCTGGTTAGCTCAATACCGCCTCCCGGTTAGCTCAATACCGCCTCCCGGTTAGCTCAATACCTCTAAGCTTCTCGTTTAGGGCAATTGGTATTTTGCGTGGTGGATGAATCATTGGCATTGCACTGGAATCTATGTTGATGTGATATTCTCCTTTCAAGCATCCTAGTTCTCCAAAGACATCTTTGTACCCTTGCGTGAATTCAGGCTCATTGGCATTTACCATCCAGTTGTGTTTAAGGGAGTTTAAGATACCTGGATGACTGACCTCAAGGATGGTAATATTAGGCGTGGAGGACTGGGTTGAAATGGATGTTCTTCTTGGGAAACTTTCTGCGTTAAGGAGCGGGTTGTTTGAACAGAGGATGGTAGTGAACCTGAAGTTTCTAGCACTGTTCATAAATCATGGCAACTTTTAAAAAGACTCGTGAAATGATTGTTATTGCTTATGCAGAAAAGCTACAGACTGACGAAGAGTTCCTGTTTCTGTACGAAGCTAATAAGCCGGTTAATTTAAAGCTGCCTTACTACGAGTGCGAAGAATTAACTTATGGCTGAAGATTGATGGTGAATAGCAGTAATTTACGTGATACATGGAGTGAGCAAAATAATTCTGGAGACAAGCCAGAAAATTCAATTTCATTCAAGTTTCGTTGACATATTCGCCATCGCTGCAAAGTACAGCAAACAAACACTCATTCGAGGCGGTATTTTATGCTTCAATTTCTTAACTTTTGTTTATCAAAACAAGAAATAACAGGAAGGACAGCTTGTCAATTGATAATTAATAAATTTTAAAAGAAATGCTTGTCAAATGTATGTACGTTCACTTGTGGACGGCAAAACTCCAATTCTGAAGTCCTCGACTCAATTGATCACCGCCTCCCGGTTAGCTCAATACCACCTCCCGGTTAGCTCAATACCGCCTCCCGGTTAGCTCAATTGGTTAGAGCGCCGGATTGTGTTGTGCGGGAGGTCGAGGGTTCGAGCCACGGCCGGACCGATACTCATGGTCTTAAAATAAGTGAGGAGAATTTGCTACCTTTCTATAATGAAGAAATGGATAGATATCCTAGTCTTCTCGGATAAGGATGAATAAACCGTAGGCCTCGTCTCCTGCAGGGTTAGGGTTAGGAGATGTTAATTTCCCACGCACGAGAATATTGTGTTGTGGGTGTCCTCCCTTGGGGTGGGATGGGTGGGAATTGGCCCTGAAAAGCCCCCATGGGGAGTGGTCAACTAACGTATGTATGTAACCCAACAACAACTGGATGGCAACACGTGTTGTGCAGACATAAACAATACAGTCTACACATGTAAAATTACTTCCGGTCAGCCATCCTCTGAAACAGCATCCAGGTATCTTAAAGTCCCTAATGAGGGTAAGGTCAACACATGTCTGAGGGCCCAAAAGTGGTGAAGGCCTTGTGTCTGCGACGATAAAGGGAACTGAGTGAATTGCATCTTTATGGTGTATTTGTAGCATGCATTTTCATATGACTGGTATGTTAATTCCATTGTATGCTGTCAGCTTTGTGTGTGTTTTGGCTATATGTGGCTTTAAAGATAATCTTTCCAGTGTTGACATTGGTAAAAGATTTGCTTGGGTTACTGTATCCATTTTAAATTGCGTTACAGTGTTATTTGACTGTAGGGAGATCATCCAATCATGATCGTTGTCATTTGGTGCACTATTAAGCATGTTCACATCGAAAGACAGGGATCCTAGAAATACATGATCCATGTCCGACATGCCCTGCTGTCTCGCTTGCATAATTGAATTGATCTTCCCTTGAGTAGTGTACTTTGCGTGATGTTGACAGACAAACTGCAGCAAAGTTATTTTGCTCGTGGTATTTTGAGCATGTTTTTCCCATAGGTGGGGTATTTTCCTCGTTGATTTGAACTGCAGTATTTGCATTGATTTGTGTTCAGCGTTAAACTGGGTCGATTTTCTTGATGTTTAGTCCTGCTTCGAGGAGTGTTTAGTGCATCTATTGTTGTCTGGTTTCTAGCTTCGGTCAACTTAGTGTCATTGCGTGCTTCTTTTTGGTTTTGTTTGCTTGACCGATTTTTAATTATTTCGATTTCTAGTGAAAGATTGTCACTTAGTAACAGTTTTACTCTTAATTGGTTGTCTGCTACTCCAATTATGATCATGTCTTTAATTAGAGAGTTCCTTAGTTTCCCAAATTCACATTCTGCACTTTGTTGTTTCCAAATCTGTCACAGATTGATCAAAGGATACACCGTCATGTTGCTTGTGAGTTAGGAAGTGGTGTCGCGACATGATATTTTTCCTAGACTTTCAGTCTGCTTCAAAGCTTTCCAGTACTGGTTCTAGCTTCATTTTGTCCTCTTCTTCTGAGAAGGTAAAGGTATTATAGACTTCCAAGGCTTGTTTTCCAATACATGTTAGCAGTATGGACATCTGGACTTGTTCGTCTTTGTCTGTTGATTCCAAGGGACATTACTCAGGTCATCCAAAAATTAAAAAAATAATGTTAATGTCGTGAATGAGTAATTTGTGTGGAGTCGGTAGTAGTTGAAACCTGTTTAGGGGTCTCTTCTAAGTTTGTAAACCAGCTTTCCAGAGTCGGTCGTTGAAAGTAGTCAGTGCTGTAGGTTAGGCACTGCGCAGAGTCCCGGTCAATATTGTGGTTTGTAAGGTGATGATGTTCAGCGATGTGATTGTTGACATTACCTTTCCTCATGGCACGTCTGTGTTCAGTCAGTCTTGTTGGGAGGTTCCTGCCAGTCTCTCCAATATAAGAGGCTTGGCAGTTGGAGCAATTGATCTTACAAATTGCTCCCTGTCTGTTCCTCAGATTGTCCTTGTCTGTAATGTTGGTTAGTAACTGATGTAGTGGGGTGATGGATTTGTGGGTGATTTGGATATTGAAGGGTTGTAAGATGCGCAAGGTGTTCTCAGACACGACTTTATGTATGATATGGCTGCTGTAGTCGTAAGAGTTGTGGTTTTTTTTTGTTTTGGTGGTAGTAGTGGGTCAGTGAGTGTTTCAGCAGATGAAGTCATCGTTGTAGTTGTTCTGTGAAAAAACACGGTAAAGGTAATTGTTCTCTTCAGATAGGCTGTCTGTCGTGTTACATACTAGATTTCTTATAATTGTGGCTTTGTGTGATATAGGGTTGAAGGGTGACTTGTCTGGTAATCTGTCGCTTTGTATCGGTTTCCTGTAAACTGTCATCTGTAGTGAGTTGTCATCATGGCTTACCAGATAGTCTAGAAAAGGAAGCTGCCATTTTCTTCGACTCCTGGTAAATTGTATGTTAGTGTTTTGTCCATTGAGGCATGCATCGATTTCATTGTGTTGAATGGTGGTGAATGTGTCGTCAATGTAGCGTCAATGTAGCGTAACCAAAGCGGTATCGTTTTTGGGCAAGTCGATAGGGCCCTTCAACTTGTCCACAAATGATACCGCTTTGGTTATGCTTCATTGATGAAACTTTCACTGCCTTATGACATGACAAAATCGACACATTCCACCACTTTAACGAACAAAACACTGACATATACAGTGCTCGAAATTAGCGGTCATCTGGTCGTCCGAGACAACCAAAATGTTTACCAGGCAACCAGGCAACCACAACTCCTATCACTACAGCAACCATACCATACATAAAAGGGCATGTCTGAGAACATCTTGTGCATCATAAAACCTTTCGATATCCGCATCGCCCACAAAGCCATCACCACACTACGTCAGTTAATAACCAACGCTCAAGACAAGGACGAACTGAGGAACAGACAAGGAGCAATTTATAGGATCAATATTATTGCTCCGACTGCTAAGCCTCCTACATTAGAGAGAGTGGCAGAAACCTCCCAACAAGACTGACTGAACACAGGCGATGAGGAAAGGTGATGTCAACAATCACATCGCTGAACACCATTGACATACAAACCACAATATTGACTAGGACATCATTCAGTATCTATCCTCCACTGTGTGCCTCGGAGTTACAATTGATGACAAATTAGCTTGGTGTCAGCATATCTCATTCTTCATTTCACATGAAAGTTAAAATGCTGAGATGTACAAGTTTCTACCCAAATCTAGACACTATTTACTTTAAGACAGTAGTTCCAAGTGTCTTCTATGGAATTGTTATATGGGGGTCTGGCACTAAGCTTAAAGAACTAGAAATGATACATGTTAGAGCTGCTAGACTGATACATCAGTTAGCAAAATGTATGAAGGATGATGTTATACTAGCATTAGTTGGGTGGAGGCCTCTTGAGTGTTTCTACAAGTTTTGTATCCCAACTATTACTCACATGGCATTTTATGGCTTGGGCTTACGTGAAGTACGTGCCTTGATCATTAAGTGCTCTAATAGTTATAATCATAGAAAATTGCTAAGTACTTTAATTGATAGACCTAATACTGAACTTGGCCATAGTTCTTTTGCACATAGGGCAGCAATTGCCTGGAATTCCTTACCAGATAATTTAAAACACTTTAGTGATCCAATTGTTTTTAAAAAATAGGCTTGAAAGGAATAAATGATATTGTAAATATAAATTTTGGAAAGGGGGTAGCTGTGTCATTTATAGTAAGAATTTAAATTTCCACTATTTTTGATATCTTTTGACACATTTATATTTATATTCATTGTTTCTTATATAACACTTTACTGTAGGTATCAAGTGGCCATCAAGGGAAGAATTGCATAGAACCATGCCTTTAAGTTTTTGGGAGCACTTTGGGAAAAAAATTGCAGTTATGATAGATTGTTTTGAAATTTTTATTGAAAGACCCTCTGGTCTTAAAGCTAGAGCTCAAACATGGTCATCATACAAGCACCATAATCTTGTTCTAGCAGATCGTGGTTTCAATATTTTTGAAAGTGTTGGTTTACAACATGCACAACTTAATATTCCTGCTTTTACCAAAGGAAAGGCTCAGTTGTCAGCTGTAGATATAGACACTACCAGAAAAATAGCTCATGTACGTATCCTTTTTACAAACTCGAGATACCTAGGGTTTAACCACAGTAGATAAGATTGCATGAGTTTGCCACAGTAGCACCATCTTTCAGGCTGAAAATTCTCTGGGCTGGCCTCTTCTTGTACTGTATCTACAAGAGAGCTACCACTAGTCCAGGGAAGAGTGTAGTAATTACCCACAAGTTCTAGCATTACACACAAATGGAAGAACTCTGATGCCTTCTGCAAAGCCTCATTCCAAAACATCTGGTCTGGATAAATTCTCTCAATGGAGAAACATTTCGGTGTCCAAACGGCAAAGTCACAATAATCACTATGGGTTAAGAACATCTGGGCTTTTACTTGGTAATAATACGGATGAGTTTGTTTAAGTTGCAAATTGCCATTCACATATGAACAGCAAAAGTTTTTCTCTCTGGCTGCTTCTTCAAAAGTTTTGTCTTTGGCAGAGTAAGGGCATTTGATCTCAAGACAGCCTTTACCCTCGCAGCACTCACACATCACTATTCCATCTTGTGATACCAAGATGAGGGTGTTAGGATCGATAACAAAACCTGAGTCAGATACTTGAAACTTGTTATGCTTCTCTTTCATATGAGAAGTGTAAGCTTGTTTAGTTTTGCTTTCACACTCATTTCCCCAATTTGTGGCCTCAGGATAACAAATTGTCGTAATGAGAGAGGGGGACGGTTTGTCAATATTCGTATGGCATACAGCTTTGAGTTTCGATGCTGTAACTCTCCTAGACCCAAAGCGATACCAAGCTTTTGATTGAGATTGCTGTCATGTTTCAATTTTCACATTCTTTGCCTGCTCAGGTGTGCACGAAATCTTAATACCACTGCATGCATGTTCCAAATTTTTTTGGTCAATTTCTATGCAATCAGACCTTTGCAGCTCTGTTAGCACAAGAGGATACTTGTCTTGATCTAGTGATGCTGAGACATACTTCTCGGAGTACCCATCAACAATGGATAAAATTGCAGGTTAAAGCTGAATAAAAGCCTGCAATCTCTCTTTCCGTTGGAGCGGCATGTTCATTAAATCTCATAGGCTTATCAACCTTTTCCCCAGTGTCAATAAAGAGATTTAAGTTTTTATACTTAGAAGATGCAGAAGTAAAGTCAATGTCACAAACGGGCGTAGCTGATATCTCTAGTTGGTGGCACAATCCAGTAGGCTTTTTCTTGTGTTACTGTCCTTGTCTCTCTGTGGCAAACGTAGCAATCAATGGCAAATAGCAATGCTCCAACATGACTGCATGTTTCACCAATGCCAGACATGCAATTACAGTGTGCTGATTCAATAGTACCAGAATCAAGTGCAATGATCCAGGACGTGAGAGAGGTATCTCTTACATGCTGTGAATGCATAACTTACAACAAACAATAAATAAATATCAAGAAAAAAAAAGTAAAAAGAAAGCTTAAACAGCCAAATCTAAAGTTTAAGGTATTTGTTAAAGTTTTAGCAACTTAAACTGAAAAGAAAACATGAAATCAGTACTAGATGGTCAATGCAGTGCATGAGATAGTTGAATTAACATTGAAAAATTACTAAACTTACCCTTCCAGATATAACTGTCAGCTTCTTATCTTTAAATTTTTTCACTTTTATCTCCTTTATCCACCTGGAGACGAACTGGTTGTAGGCTTCAAGGCTTTTATATGTCTTGAATTGCTCCAAAGCATACGAACTTACGTTTAGAACTAGTTAGTTCACGGGTTCCACATAAGTTATCAGTGGAAAACTGCTAACATTTGACGACTATTGATCCTTATTTGCGATCTCAAACGGATCAGTGTTGTCTATACAAGCTATTTTTTTGAAAATATTTCTCTTTATCGAGCAGATGGAGCGTTGAAAAGTAAGTTTTTTTTGCAGACATGGTCAGAATCGCTTGTCAACATTAGAAGACCTGACCTTCAAGATGGTGGCCAACATGGTTGCTATGGGATACGTTACGTCAGCGGGAAACCTCTATTTCAGCTTATATGGAGTTATCTCAATTACCTAGGTGTAAATAAAGCATTCCGAGAACTAATCCAATCGAATTGGACCACGTAGATCTAAAAATGTA
The DNA here is from genome assembly GCF_964205215.1 of Stylophora pistillata. Lineage (NCBI taxonomy): Eukaryota > Metazoa > Cnidaria > Anthozoa > Scleractinia > Pocilloporidae > Stylophora > Stylophora pistillata. The sequence goes on from NC_142524.1 coordinate 19,800,049, forward strand.
GACCCTGAATACGTCAGGTGATCAGAACTGGATTGTGCAAAACATTGTATATGTAAATAAGAGTGGAATTATTATCTTTAAGAGCAGGCACATACAAAGGTAGTCTTTATAGGTGTTATTAGGGAGCTTAAGCAACCACGACGAAAGGGACGACGACAACGTTAAGTAATCGCGGAGGGTCTAGAACGAGGATGTCGTTTTTAGCGGGAAAATGAAACTTAAGCAGTGAAGTTGCTCAAGGACGACGACGTCTGAAATTTTGTTTATTCTTGCTTCGTCAGTTTAAGAAATGACATCGTTCATAGACGTCCAAAACCTTCTTCTTCTCACTCAAGGATCAAATTTCCACATGTATATCGAAAGTTCGAGAGTAGGTTATTCAATTCTTGAACATCAACAGTCCAAGGAATTATTAAGCTTTAGCTTTATTTACAATGATTTATGCATCGCAAAAGTTTAAAATATTAAATTTTGCGCAAGTTATTTGAGATTTAAATTCAGTTTTAAGTGTTGCTGATATAAACAAACCTATTTTGCACAAGGTTTGTCTGATTTTCAACATGCTTTAGCCTGATATGTTCTACCTTTGATGCTCCTTCCTTTGGTGAGTAAACAACGTAAGTCTGTCAATTTAATCAATGCTAGATAGCGATCAGCACAGATAGCAGTCGTCGCGCTTCACCCAAGAATACTATTTTTTCCCGTGTGATTTTGTCGTAATAATTTTTATGGCTGTAAATCTATATCAAACATTTTGAAAAAAGATTGGGAAAACCTGACTGGTATTCAAGCTCATGTTAACACACCGATCTGAAGAGTTCTTTGTTGTTTAAAGCGTCTCGATTGAAGAACAGCAACACGCAAAATTTTTAAGTAGCAATAATCCGGCAGTTCCATACACAGCTTTTGACCGAACTCAGAGGTGTATTACACTGCCATTTAATACTTTTCATTCAATAAAAATGATAAACAGCACTCTTTCATAAAATATACTCAAATAAATTTAAACCTTACGTGGTCGCTTTCACTGCTTGACTTGACATCTGTTGTGTGGAGGAAGGAATATGAGTTAGTGGGTTTTCGAATTTTATTTGTTTAGAAAACTGAACAGGGTGGTTTAAATGAAACGAAGAAGCGAATACAAACTCCAACCGGCCATAAACTGTCTGAAAACTGACAATAAATTGGCACCTCTTGATGAGAAAAACTGCTTTGAAGTTCGAAAGTTCACGACGATGTGAAACAGGTCCTTCTCAAGTCGTCCATGACAAGACGACGATGGAATTCGTGGTTTTCGCGCGTGCGCAGTGACGTTCTTGCTACTTCCGGTCGTCGTCCTCCGTTCGTTGTCGTGGTTGCTTAAGCTCCCTATTGTATTGTTTCTAACACATGTATGTATTTACCTTAATATGTGGTTACTAGAAAGTGTAATAAATTTCCTCAGTGGATCTTATACATGTGGGTTTTTGCAGTAGAGGTCGATGCAAAGTCCAATAACCCTGGATGAAAATAGAAAACCTCAACTAAGTGGCAGGAAAACAACCATAACAATGAAAACAAATAAACGACACGATACCTGTAGCCTTAATGTACTTGGAAATTTTGCAAGGGAGGATGTGACTGTAAAAAATATTGGAAAAAGAACTGGTCAACTTTATCTTTGCTTTCCTGGAAAAAATCCTTGTCAAACAGGATTCTCTGACAAAAAAAGGTATTCTTGGTTTTCACGTGACGTCACAGCATATGCAAATTAGGCATCCGCCATATTGGTGTCGCAAAAGCTTATTAGCATATGTCAAAATGCAGTGTTTTGGTGCATGATTCTTTAAAAGTGTGTCGCGTGATTTGGACAAAATTTCTGAAAACATCAAAAAGGAAGAAAAAAAGGAAGATATTTGCAATATACCTTTAAGCGACTATGTTAAAAGACTAGAGCCACATGTTAAACAAAGGTATTTAGAAAAAATATCACTCATGGGGATCGATCCCGCTACATTGATCTACGCAAAGTTAGATCCACAATGTTTACCACCCATAGAAGCTACAGATCTCCTGTGCTATTTGGTTATCGATACGAGTTATTACACAAAGAAACAGTTCAAAGCTTTCAAAAGCTTGGAGGCCTACAATCAGATGGTGTCGGGTTTTATTTCCAGTGTTGAAGGCAAAGTCATAGGTGAAAAATTCGTGGTGATCGGAAAGGTGAGACATTCTCAACGAATGAATGAGCGACCATTTGCAGTTTGGATTATTACTAATAAGGAGGGAACCGTGTTATCAGCCCACTGCCTTGGTTGTAAAGCTGGACTAGCTGAGACTTGCTCACATATTGCAAGTATTTTATTTCATATCGAAGCTTCAACGAGAATTAATGAAACGCTGGCATGTACGCAAGTAAAGTGCACGTGGTTGTTACCGACATATGTGAGTGAGGTTCCTTATGCTAGGGTCAAAGATATCAACTTCAAGTCGGCGAAAAAGTTGAAAGATAACTTAGATGCCTGTATTGAGGGACTATCAGAAAACTCTCCACCTTCCTTATCAGCACCTTGCACTACAAAGAAAGCTAAGGTCTCGACAGAACGGGTTACATCTGGAGGAACTGAGCTTAAACATTTCCTTGCCAAAATAAATGAGTGCAAGTTCAAACCTGTTGCCTTAAGCTTGATTGAACCCTATTCTGAACAGTTTATCATGAAAAGTAGAAGTATCCCAACCATTTCTGACCTTTTTGATCCATGTAATTTTGACTTGTCATATCCAGAACTCCTAGAAAAGTGTGAAAATATTGATCTGACTATTTCAGAATCACAGGTAGAATTAATTGAGCAAGACACCAGGGAACAGGCTAAAGGAAATGCATTTTTCAGGCACAGAGCTGGGCGCATTGGTGCATCTCTGAGTTGGGCAGTAGCTCATACTAACCCTGCTATGCCATCACAATCCTTAATTAAGTCCATCTCATATCCTGATCTGTTCAAAGTTACTACTAAAGCAATCAGTCATGGCGGTAAGAATGAGAGTGCTGCAGTGAATGCTTATACCAAGACTATGCTAGAGACTCACAGAGATCTGAAAGTTGAACAATGTGGTATGATAGTGGATAAACAGCACCCCTGGATAAATGCTACTCCAGATTTTTTGGTATCATGTTCATGCTGTGGGAATGGTTGTGGAGAAGTCAAATGCCCTTACAACATTGAAAACTGTGACCTTGAAAGTTATGTGGAAAAGAAGAATTCATGTCTTGAAAACGTCAATGGAAAGGTACAGCTCAAGAGAAATCACCAGTACTTTTTTCAAGTACAGCAACAGTTGTTTATCACAGACTCTCAGTATTGTGTTTGCAAAGCTAAACCTGTTGTAGGGGAAAAGCTGCTGAAATGTCATAGTCAATGTCAGAGTGGGAAATGTTTCCATCTGAAATGTCTAAACTACAAGAGGATGCCCAATAACAGCAAGCTATATTGGGTCTGCAAAAATTGCAAAGTGAAGAAAAAACCTGCAGACAAGTCTTCATTAACTATTCCTACCACATGTTCTTCTTATACCACCACTACTACATGTACTGTCAATAATCCATCAGCTTCAGTTGTGTCTGGAACTGAATATGAAAGTGACAAGGACATAGAAATACCCTGTGTGACTGAAAGCAGAACAGCTTCTGAATCTTTTGAAGATCTACATGAAAATGAGTCAAATAAATACTGTACTGGAGATGAATATGAAAGTGATGAGGACTTAGAAATAATCTGTGTGACTAAAGGTGTAGCTAACAGAATTGCATCTTTTGGAGATCTAGATGAGCATGACTATGACATAATCTCATCTCCTGATGGCTGGTTGGATTGCAAAATAATACAGGCAGCACAAATATGCATCAAGAAAGTAAATCCTCTCATTGAGGGTTTTCAAAGACCAACTCTTGGAAGAGTAAGGAACTTTGACATTATGACCAGTGACTTTGTTCAAATCTTACATACGGGTAATTCACATTGGGTGTGCATTAGTTCTATTGGTTGCACATCAGGATGTGTTAATTTGTACGACAGTCTGTACAATGACATTATTGATGATGAAGTTGAGCAGCAAGTTAAAGATCTGCTACCAGATAACTTTGTTGGCATTGAAGTTGTACCAGTGCAGCAACAAATGAATGGCAGTGACTGTGGCGTTTTTGCTGTAGCATTTGCAACATGCCTTGTGTTTGAACTCAACCCTTCAGATTTTATGTTTGACATCCCAAGAATGAGACCACATTTACTTCAATGTTTGAGAGCTGGTGAAATCAAAGTTTTTCCACATTTTTGAATACATTTAACACTAAAAATGTTGTTTTGTTGTTTCATGCTAATCTCAAGAGTAGCAGTCATTAAAAAAAAAAAATCCAAGAAGAATAATGAACTCAAGCTATTTTAAGCAGCTGTGCTCAATAAACAGTCCTTACTGCCCCCTGAAAACATAATTTATTATTTTAATTCATATAATTTTTGTAAATATATATACACAGCACAAATAAAATGTTGTCATTGTTGTCGATCCTTCTTGTAATGGAAGTATATTTTCTTAAATTATTAATGTTACACAGTGCTCATTCCCAGTCACTTGCTCTCTTTTCATGGGGTTATAATATTTCTTAAATTATACACAGATTCTCCACCCCATCATATCATTTCATTAGCTACAATATATGACTATAATAGTACTGTATGAAGTATGGAGCTAATCAAATGGTACAATGGGTGGACACAGGTTTACAAGAGCTGAACATACTTTAATAATTCTGTCAATAATTGGTACTTCATCCTGTCCATTGTCATTGTTCAAGAAATCAGTGGGAAGTGTGCTTTGAAGAATAGTATACTTGCGACGCAGCAAACCAATCACCCTCTCAACATGTATCCGTACACTTGCTAGAGCTCTTGTTTTTTCCACATCAATAGGATCCAGCTGTTCCCTCCCTTTCGTGTAGGCTGGTATCACAAGTCTTGCCTGTTTGAGAGCAACACTTTCTGTGATTGTGAAACCCCGGTCTGCCATAACCATGTCACCTGGCAAAAGTTTTTCAAGAATGCCACAGTTTTCTGTCAAGAACTTATCAGAGGTACGTCCTCCCCATGCCTCTGACACAAAGGAAATAGCTCCTTGGGGAGAAATACCAATCAGTACTTTGATAGTATTGTGATGCTTGTAGGATGAAAATGTCTGAGCTCGAGCTAACAAGTTTGTAGGCTTATCAATAAAAATCTCAAAACAGTCAATAACAACAGTGACTTTGGTTCCAAAGGCTTGTTGGAAACAAAGAGGCATTGTCTTCCATAGCTGGTGTCTTTCAGGCCAGTAAATTAGTGGGGACAAATGCTGATCCATCACTGGTAACCATGATGAAAATATTCTTGATATTGTTGTCACAGATACTTGAAAACGATAGGCTAAGTCTTGATAAGGCATATTCAGTCTCAGTTTCATCAACACGATAATCATTTCCTGGAAAAGGCTAAGTTTTTGGGTTCTTCGTTTGATGTGGGGTGACACAAAGTCAAGGACGGTCATTAAGATATCCATTGAAGGCAGTCCAGAATAAAAGCGAACTTTTTCATCAGAATCAAAAAAATCTCGATCAATTGGCTTATAGGATTCTTTGAAAAGGTATTCAAACTCTTCGGTTTGAGTCATAACTTCAGATACATCAACTTGGGTTTGAGTTGAACTGTCAACGAGAGTTGAGCAAGTGTGGTCTTGAAATGCGCAATCGTGATCAAAAATATCCTCAGAAGAATCAATTTCCTTGGATGATCCTTCTTTAGGATCACTGAAATCCACATCATGGACGGGAAGGCCACTGACATCGATTTTCTTTCGTTTCTCAGCTGCCTCGCGTTCTTGACGCTCGAGTGATCTTTTGCGGCGTTCCTTCGCTCGTTTAGCTCTTGCCTCTTTAATGTCGTGGTTTTCCTGTTGATATTTTGTCTTCCCGAGATTCAAAGTAGGAACCCAGTCGACGTTGTACTTATCCCAGGGTTTTGCAGATTGTCCTGACACGAAATGTCGTCCACAGACTCTTTCATTACTGAGGACATCCTTCGAAGTGATGTCGTCGCGGCTAATGGCGGCGATCCATCTTTCTCTTCGTTCTCTGCTTAGCTCTTCTGCTTTTTCTCCTTGGTTAGTGACTACAACTGGAATCCTATAAAACCCTATACCTTTCGTCTTTCCACTATTATGAAAACAATCAACCATAATACAATGAACCATGATGAAGAATATTTCTAAAGCTTTGATAACACTCGAAATGTTTGAATAATACGACACCAATATGGCGGCGTAGCAACCGTTGTCAAGGTATAGGTCACGTGGGTGAAAACCAAGAATTGTCATTCAAGTAACTAAAAAAATCGCACCATTCAATTCCAGTGATAGCTAACTGACATTGCACTTGAAAGTAATATTCATGGCTTTTCTTCAGTGTTTTCTCACTTGTAAGTGGGTCAATGTCAATGTATCTAACATTTTTTAAATCAGTTTCTCCCTCTTGTACTACTTTTACTTCCAAGAGGCCAAATGGATTTAACCCTTCAGCTGTGGCAGAAATGTCATAGACCTTGCGATCAGGACTACACCCCAGCCACGGACTCTTTGGAGAGATGACCAATCTGCTGGGGTAGAGGTTGACCACACCTGATTTGGCCTGATCTGCATAAATCATAGCTGCATGGGGTTCAAGTTCAATCCCCCTTCACATGGGTGCAGTCACTACACCTCTTGTTGAATTTGATTGCTTCACCGATCTTTCAAAGTTTGAGATACGCTTTGCAAAAAGACCAAATTTACTTGCAGTGATTCGCTTCGAGGGCAGCAGCTGCCAAAGGGTATTATCACTCCGTGTCACAGTTTTTTGTTCAATGTCAATTGCAACTGATTGACTAATTGACAGTGCCTCAAAAGCTGCCTGTTTGTCCTGATGCAAGCATAACTGAACATTATTTTCAAAGTTTTCTCCAGCATTCTCCAATGGCAAACTGGGGAACTCACTGGCAAGAAAGTCATTTATCACATACTCTTTAGATAGCTTTTGCTGGTAAGACAGCACACTGCATTTGAGAACATTTCCATACCTTGTGGCAACCTGAGGCACATTTGGTCTTTGCTCTGATGTGGGAACAATATCAGCAGCCAGAGGTAGTGGCTCCAAACCAACAAAGTCACTCTTGCAAAGGATACTATAGGATGTTGGAGGTGAATACAAATTGCTTTTGATGAACATTTTGTAGTTGGCACCCATTTTTGGCTTTTTGACCAGTACTGATTGAACTTCCTTAGAATGGATATGTCTTTCTCTTGGGATACTCCATCACTGAGTCATGCTTGTTGAGGTCAGATCATCTGGTAGGGAGACCAATCCCAAAATTTTACAGTGAGCCATGTAGAAGAGTAGGCCTATTAGGTGGTGACAATAGCCACTAGCTCCTGCAACACAGGAACATTTTCCACTGATTGCCTTGTTTCCCAGTGTTATGAAACACCCCAGAATGTGTGGTGGTTCGCTTTTTCGCATCGAACGAAAGCACTTTCCTATCACCTTGACTCTATTTACTAAATAGGCGACTAGAATAGAAAAAGAGTAGTTTTAGAATCAAAGATCACATATCCCAGGGTAGTGACAATGATAAGCACTACAAAAATATAGTTAGTATTGATCATAGATATCTATTAAGAAAAATTCGTTGGTGATACATAAAAAACAAGAAACTTGTAAGGGTTTTGGTGAAAACCCTGTCAACCTTAGTTGTGCTATATTTGTTTACCTTGAATGTAGTGTAGATATCCAGGTTCAGCAAAAACTTTATAAGCTTTGTGGTACTTGTGCACCCAGACATTGTTTTTGCATAGCTCTCCACCAAAGGTAAAATCAGGAAAATTTCTCAGATCTCGTGTTGGAGTGTCAGTGGTACCTGATAATAACACAAATAACTATAATCAATACGAACGTAGTTGCATCAAGCTTTAAAACACATGATGGTATTGAACACCAAACTTCTTGTTATTCACAAACAAAAAGCAATACTTACTCACAGAAAGTTCAAATGGTATACTGCAACATTAACAATTAAGAAAGAACAAAGGAAGAGATAAATAGAGCAATAACAATAAAAGGTTCATGAGGTCGCTTACCTGCACTGTTCGCCATGCGGTCCACTGGTCACAAAATACGGCCATGGGTTTTAACGTTGAAAAATCAACTTTTTTTGATAGATCGCTAATATTTTCAAAATATAACTGCAAGAATGGCTTCGTCGCGCTATGATTTCAATATGACACTTGGAAGGCTTGCATCCCAACATGGCGTTGCTAAGCGGTATCCAGGCACGTGACCTAATTCTGCAAGGAGCCTATTGGCAGAGATTCAAACCCAAATGCACAACACAAGTCCCTTTTGCAAACCTGTGCTTTAATTTTGATCGTGACGTCATTGTTATTGGATGTCCATGCAACAACTACCTATGTGGACACCTTAGCCATGTTGAATTCTCAGTTTTCGAGCTGAACAAAGCATATACAAATTTTTAGTGTCGAGAATCACGTTCCCTTCTTTGGGAACTTTCACATTCAGCAATTCATGAAATGGAGCACTGTTCCTTTCGACCAAGTCACATTTAAGCCTTTCTTTTAGATTAAAAAATACGCTTTCCGGCTGATTACAGGAGCCTCTTCTTACTTTTTGTACCTTGCCTCCCCACAACTCCTGAACAATCAACCCCAAGGAAGGTAGACTTAAGGCCAAACCATCCACGATTTCCTTATCTCGCCCGGCCTCACTGATTCTGTCTTGACATCGAGTAAAACAACCCTCCTGATACTCGTAACAATTCATACACCTAAAGAGAGTAGGATGGGTACATGAATCGTTCTTAAATACAACATAGGTGATGACAGTGTTCCGATTCACTGCCCATTTCGTAAGAATCAATTGTCTTAAATGTCAGGTGTTAACTTACCACAATTTTTATTTTTTTGGATATCCAAACGATATGCATTTTTTATTGGGAGGAAAATTTTCCAGTTCCCTTGTAGTGTTCAAAAGCATCCTGTGGACGTCAAAACCTTATAAGAAATAACGCAAGAAAACGTTTATTGTAGTAGTTTTTAAACAGAACTGCTTAGTGATCCTCCATAGTAACTACTATATTGTACAAAATGTGAAAAATTGGGATAGGGAAAGACTAAAATAGAAAGGAAAGTGCAGCCATCTAAATGTCTGCAATTGATTGTTTTACAACCGTAAGTTGGATCTGAACATATTTGACAGTTAAATCCTTTCAGGTTTGGGCTTCATTAGACATTGCTTCCAGTCGAATTAGATGCACTGACACCTGGACGGTGTTGTTTTGTGAGAGGACAAAGGTGACGACCTTCCCCTTGGGAGATTGTCATTTATTCGATAGACGTGGTCTCCAAGCTTTTATATTTGAATCCAGTAGTAAGGGCAAAAGGATTACGTGTACCTACAAAATGATTTTGCCAGAATGGGTGGTAAAACGGATTGGCTCTCGGATCGATACAGCGGAATTTGGAACATTTTTCCACTGGAACGGGTAGGCTATATTTAAGTGCTCTTGTGGTTGGAAATTCGAGGTAGATCGGTTGCCTTTTGTGGAATTTATCAGCCTTTGAGTGACGACGGTTGGTGTTTGGGACCGGTTGAAGTTTGCAGCCTTGAGTTTTTTTAGGCTTATGGCAATTTGCGAAATGACACGAGGTGAAGTGAGGCGAGGTTAGCTGACAATTTCTTTAGATGCTCTGCTCCTGAAAACTGTCTTGCTAGATAAAGCAAAGACAGGCTTCAAGACGCAACAAGAAGTTATTCCCTCTCTTGAAAAACTGTTCTTGCTAGATGCCTTGTTTCCCAAAATGCCAATAAAGGTCGGCTTATGGTATTTTGCAAAACGAAACAAAACAAAACAAGGTTTGCAGACAATTTTTTAGGCACTCTGCTCCCGAAAATTGTCTTGCTAGATAAAGCAAAGACAGGCTTACAGATGCGACAAGAAATTATTCCCTCTCTTTGAAAACTGTTCTCACTAGATGCCTTTTTCGCAAAATACCAATAACGGCCGATTGGTAGGTGGCGAAGCAAGGTTTGCTGACCATTGTTTTAGCCGCTCTGCTTCTAAAAATTATCTTGCGACAGGAAGTAAATACAACCTTAGAAATGACACGAAAAATTTGCCCTCTCTTCGAACTATATTGTTATGCAGCCATTTGCATTGCATGCTATTTCCCGCCATTTTGCAGTATTACGAACACCATCAAGAACAAAACAGTATCCTTTAATTGCCTCATAAGTGACAGACGTGCCCATCTATGCCAGGTTTATATTGATAGACTCCGGAACGAGACTCACCCCTTGCTTTGTATGCTCCCTAAACGGAAAGAGGGTGTGCATAATTATAATCTTAGATCTGGCATTAGCCGCTCCATGCATCCTACTTGTATGACGAAGCACACATAAGAGTTTGTCATGCATAAATACACCTAGTGGCTTCTATAATTATGCTTTTAGTGGTATTGGATTTATTGTAATATATTTTAGTATTAAACAACAAACATATGAAATACATATATATGAACTGCGGTTATGAAACGTATATGTGCACGATCCTTCGCAGTAAAGCACTATTTAAGCAATAGTGAAAATCAAACCTGAAAAAAATTCAGGCCTGTACGGGATTCGAACCACTGACCTCTGCGATACTAGTGCAGCGCTCTACCAATTGAGCTAACAAGCCAACTGGGAGCAGGCCATCAAATTAATTCGACATAAACCCGTAAGATGATAAATTAAACAACAAACATATGAAATACGTATATATGAACTGCGGTTATGAAACGTATATGTGCACGATCCTTCGCAGTAAAGCACTATTTAAGCAATAGTGAAAATCAGACCTGAAAAAAAAAAAAAATTCAGGCCTGTACGGGATTCGAACCACTGACCTCTGCGATACTAGTGCAGCGCTCTACCAATTGAGCTAACAAGCCAACTGGGAGCAGGCCATCAAATTAATTCGACATAAACCCGTAAGATGATAAATCAAACAACAAACATATGAAATACATATATATGAACTGCGGTTATGAAACGTATATGTGCACGATCCTTCGTAGTAAAGCACTATTTAAGCAATAGTGAAAATCAGACCTGAAAAAAATTCAGGCTCCCAGTTGGCTTGTTAGCTCAATTGGTAGAGCGCTGCACTAGTATCGCAGAGGTCAGTGGTTCGAATCCCGTACAGGCCTGAATTTTTTTCAGGTCTGATTTTCACTATTGCTTAAATAGTGCTTTACTGCGAAGGATCGTGCACATATACGTTTCATAACCGCAGTTCATATATATGTATTTCATATGTTTGTTGTTTGATTTATCATCTTACGGGTTTATGTCGAATTAATTTGATGGCCTGCTCCCAGTTGGCTTGTTAGCTCAATTGGTAGAGCGCTGCACTAGTATCGCAGAGGTCAGTGGTTCGAATCCCGTACAGGCCTGAATTTTTTTCAGGTTTGATTTTCACTATTGCTTAAATAGTGCTTTACTGCGAAGGATCGTGCACATATACATATTTTAGTATTATATGTTTTATAAATAGCTCTGTAATTCACCCATTTTGTATATTGCTGCATTGAGTCTTAAACAATTGTACTTAATCATCCTCAGCGAAAAAAAATAACTTAACGTTCGCAGCAGGTTCACTCTTCTCTGGGAGCCTTCATGCTGATTATTTAGACAATTAGTCACTCATGGAAATCAAAACCTTCAATCTATCTTTGAGTTTACAGACTGAGTGACAAAGCAACAAAACTGATAAATACATGTACCTATCATAATCAGAAAAGCAATTATCGTCACATGCTTGCCATTTTGGAGGAGCTTGTTTCTTTTGTGTTTCTATGTGTGCTCAGTTCCTATTAATCTAGGGCCACCAATAAAGTGATTTCTGCTGTAAGGTGACGAGTTTAGGAACTTAAAGACATGAGAATGCAACGCTTAGTAAGAGGTTAATATCACTTTTTTTTTTGTTTACCACACAACACTCCCGATTATTTAATTTTCCTTCACTTAAGAGAGTAGATTTACAAAACGATTGATAATAATAATAATAATAATAATAATCTTTAATAGTAATTATGCACAAGTTAACGATAATGAGGTGCCAAAGCCAGAGGCTTATGTGACATAGGTCAGAGAGTTATAGTCTGCTACTAAATTACAGTCATGAAATAAAAAGAAATATATCTACATACTGTTCAGCAATTTTAACATCTTTAGAGCTGGTGTGAATTTCTGTATCGTCGGTGTACAATACAATATCACAGGTATCAGAAATGTCTGAAATGCTATGTGAAAATAAAATAGAGTCGGGCCTAGCATGGAACCCTGCGGTGTTCCATAGGTAATCGTCAATTGTTCCGAATCAATTCCATCACATGAGAGAAACTGGAGTCTTCCAGAAAGATAGCTTTCAAACCACTGATATTCCTTGCCAGTCACAACATGTTGAGCAAGCTTCTGTAGCAAGACATGACCGTGGGCATACCTGGCCAGCCGGTACAGTCTCAAGTCGAAATTTCCCATCCCCAACGAGGTGGCCATTTGCGAAATACCAAGAAAGTTGATCGAATGCTTTTTTGCATCCATTATATTTCTTTTCTCTTTACGGATTGGAATTCTGCTTCGATGCCTTTCAAAAGCACTTTTCTTGCCACATCATTAAAAGAGTAGAGTAGACATGTATATTTATACAGGATAGCCCCTTCAGTGTAGTAAACACTGGTATCAACGAGGGTCCTGTTAACCACCCATCCCACCCCAGGGAGGACATCCATCACACAGTAATCTCCTGTGTGGGAAATTCATGTCTCCTGCCCCTAACCCTACAGGAGACGGGACCTCCATTTATTCGTCCCTATCTGAGAAGACTAGAATATCTAACCATTTCTTGATGTTATAGAAAGGTAGCATATTCTTCTCAATTATTTTAAGACCCTGAGTGTTGGTCCGGCCGGGGCTCGAACCCTCGACCTCCCGCACAACAGTCCAGCGCTCTATCCATTGAGCTAACCGACTAATACTTCCGACTAATACTTCCACAACTCCAGCCCATGCAGATTTTTTTTGTGTTTAAGGCGGACGGCCGGGCTCCCGAGAGGGTGGTGCAATGCCCACTGACCTACATATCTAGTCCAACCCATGGCTAGATTGCAATGCCTTAGGGTTGGGACTGACTGGGCAGGAGTAAATCAGGTACTCAAGTGACTCAACCGGGGCACTACAGAAGCAGGATTGAGGGACGGATAAACCAAAGGAGGAGAGATGCTGGGCAGTATACAGAACACCGTGCACTACCTTCCAACTGAGGTCGATTACGCGACAATCCAGGTTGAAGAGTGACAGGGAGCGCCACGTAGCAGGCCAGTCTAAGTGCAGAAAGGAAGTTTTGAATTTGTAGATGCAATGCAGTTGAACCATGTTCTCATACTGGGGATGGGGTATAGACATGAGAACTAGTAGAACCAAACACTAAAGAGTTTTTAGATGAGGCAAAAGCACCTTTATGTCCACACCATGCCAACATGAAAGACTGATAGAAGAGTGGCAAGACCCTGTGGTCAAAGGAAAAGGGATGGGAGAACACATCGGGGGGGGGAACACCATAGTACAAACGAAACCAGAAAGACATCAAAGAACACCAACCCGATGGGGAAAAGGGAAACCTCCTGACCCATTGCCTAAGAAGAGCCCACACTTTGTATTTAACGTCAATCACAGAAAACCCACCAAACAAAGGAGATAAAAGATTGAGACACAGCCAGGTCAAAAGCTTATATCCTTCTTGAGTTATCTTTCCTCAAACGCAAAAGTACCACAGTTTGATAAATTTAACTTTAAAGTTGAGAAATAGAATGAAATGGCAATTATCTTGAATTTTAAATAGTAATTACTGATCAAAAGTTGTGATTTTGTTCCTAGAAGCCTAGGGTAATGTTCAAAATGCCCCAAATTCATATGTGACTCCTTCCATCTCGCGAAGGGCTTCTTCCTGTCGAGTGTGCACAAGCTGAAGACCCTGACGACGCTTCTTTTCCTTTTCAGTAACTTGAAGGTCTGCTTTTCGCAAGCGCTTCCTGTCCTTAAGATTAAATGCATGGCTGGTGTATGTACCACCAGGAATGGAAAGCTTTTCCATTATCATTTTCCTGCATTCAGCTCCTTGATGGAAGTGACAAACTGCAGATGCTGCAGCACATCGAATAACTTTAGCCCCATGATGCTTATGTTTCGGGCAACGAACCCAGACCATAGAATTGATGCATTCATTTGGGTTTTGGGTTGTTCCACGAACACACCTCTCAAGGAGCTTAGTGTCACTTAGAGTCATAAATGTGGGCCATAATAGTTCTAGAAAAACCTCAGGTAAACAATCATCTGCTTTATATGTGGATGTTCCTGTGGCCAGATCCTGCTGCCACTTACACCAGGAGCTTTCCCCGGGTGCACAGAAGCAATGTTGCTTAGCAGCATCTCCTGACTTCACACTGTGGTTTAGAATGGCAATAATATTCTTTTTCATTGCATAAACTGTCACATCAACTTCTCGGTCAGATGGATTTACCTTTGAGAGTGTGTTTTGCTGTATAGCAAGGCCATAATATTTCTGAAGTTGCTTGATTTTGCTCTCTGTTAGCCTGCCATGTCCCCCTATCGGTTTGCCATCTTCAAGTTTACCTTTGGTCCTGGATTTCAGATTAAGAAGGTGCTTGCCCATTCTCTTCTGGACATGGCCAACACAGTCCAGCTTAATGACTTTACAATCACCATAAGCATTTTCTACCGCATTGAAGACCTTGCTGTCACCATCTGACACCATCCACTTGTACCGAATATTGTGTAGTTCGACTGATCTGTTCCAAAGAACAACAGCTCCTTCAGCCTCCATGGCTGGTGAGCTTCCAGTAAAATTAATGTCACATTCACCAGATGCAATGTGCTCCCTTCTCCATTCTTCAAATGAGTCATCATTCCCTTCACACTGGGTCTTTTTGCGGGCGCATTTCTGGCAAGCTTTGGATAACACATGGTAATCTAAAACTTCACCAGTGTCCACAGAAATGACAAAAACAACACCAGTTAAGGAGGTAAAGCCTCTCTTGGCCCATGTCCCATCAAAGCTTACAGCAGCATCCAGAGTTTCTGTGCTGCCCAATCCATCATTTTCCTGCAGGATGAGTTCTCGAAGCCTTTGGCCTGCTTTGGTTAGCTGCTCCTTTGCCTCATCTTCCAGGACTAATAAAATTTTATCAACCTGCTGGTAATATGCACATGTGGAGAGACAAGGCATGTTCATGACTCCACAGAATGAGGAAAGCCCATCATAACCAATGCCTGATTCTAAGGAGTGGTAAACAGCTCTCCTGTTGATGTCATATGACTTGCCTCTGTTAGTGATATTTGTTGATGTCAGCAATTGGCTACTTTTTTCACAGGCATTACAGGTAAGTGACAGGTTTGACATCAGTCCTGTACGTCCAGCGGTGTTTTCTTCAATAGTTATATTTGCTGAAAGATAGTAAGAAATAAGTAAGACAAAAAACTTGCAACTGTACCTGAGGAGTATAATTAATTGACGAAGAGAATAATTAATTGACGAAATTATGAAACTGAAACTTCATTAAGAAAACAAGCATATTGTAACCATACTTTTCAATATTGTTAAGGCTCACTTTACCAGTCTTTCGTTCTAACTTTAACTTGCTACTAAAAACTCTACTTTAATCCGCAGATCGTCGTATTTAGGCTCATCCTATTTTATGGACTCACCTTTTTCGCATTTGTGTGCAGAGGAGAGCACTGATGACAAACTCTTTAAATCGACCAGCCTGTATCCACTCGTGTCAACTACAGCTTCGGTTTCTTCAGCCGAGCTGCTAGAAGATTCATCTGAAGAAATTTCAAGTTTCATTTTTTTTCGAGAGGAACTAATCGGTTGATCGCTGTCCTCGCCAGATTCATCTGCCAGTGCATCAGACAGACCAGATCGTTCGAGCGACGTGCCAGGACTTGGCTGATCTATAACTGGTTCTCTCGTTTCTACGGAGGCTTCATCTCTTGATTTCTCCTTTCTGCGTGATCCACCAAATCCTTTACCTCTCCTTTTCTTTCTATAACGGCTCTTTTTTTTGCTTCCAGTCATAATTTCGACAACAATAGCAGTATTTCCAATGTGTTCGATGATTCCCGGTATTTCACCACGTTCAAACGTATCCCAGAGTGCAACTTTTAGCTTTTGGACTCATGTAACAGTCACAGAGATGTCCCCCAAAGCTTCTGTGCCCATTTGGACCTCTTTGGGGAGGGGTAAGAGGTCATAAACGAAAAAAAACAGACAATAACAACTCCCGTTGCCATGGAAATGGTATTTGCGCCTTATACCTGTTGTTAAGAATTGCCCCGTCTCCTCTAAATTGTTGTAAAAATTCGCCCAAAACACTTTGCAATGTTAACTTTATTGGTTAAAGTTTCTAATTTTAAAGAAAACAAAAAAGTCATTTTTTTGGCAAAATTCAGGTAAAACCCCACCTTAAGTGCTTTCTCCTGGTCTAGGGACAAGATGGCGACATGGGTACCAGAGGTGGTAGCGTAGTGAATCTTGTCCCAGGGAAGGGCCACATTCTCCCCAATGAATCTCTTAGGAACTCCACAAGTTTGGTCAGGGTTGACGACCAGGTGAATTACCTGGAAGAGTCGGCCTGCAATAGTCCTCGATGCTACCTTGTAGTCGATGTTCAGGAGTGTCAAAAAATGAATAATCGACAACAAAGTCCCAAAAGTTATGAACCAACAAAGGCTAGAAAGGCGCGGACGGCCAGCAAGGTACCACTAATGTCCCCTTGACATTGCATCTAAACATGAAAATAAGGACTTTTGACAAGAGTAAGACCGGTGGCACAACTAAGCAATTTTCGTGTTGCCAGTCCTCCAGGATTCCAGAATCTAGAAAAATATTTTGAGACTTTCTTGTTGTAGTGGGTGGCAAAGAAATCCACCGTAAATGGCCCCCAAATCACGTCCAGCTGCCGAAAGAACGCGGGGGCAAGCTCCCAATCATCATAATCCACAATCTTGCTGAGGAAATCTGCTTTTTCATTAAGTGATCGTGGCAACTACTCAATGTCTAAATAAATTCCAGCCTTGAAAGAAAACGAAAAAATATTGCAAGCTAGCTTATGCAGATTGAAATTCATGCGGCCAACTTGCACGATCCTAGCCACCACTTAACCCTAGAGTTAGGAAGGAAAGAACTAAACGAACTAAGAACAAACTGAACAGCTAACAGCTCCCGGTAAGTAGAGCTCTCCTGGCATTCTGCTTCTGTAAACATCATGTGAGCATGCACATCTACCCCAGCAATGTGACCTGCACAGGCTGTATTACTAGCATCCAAGTAAATGGATATGAAAGGGGATGCCAAATCTGATACAGATTTGGAGTTAACAGAGCAAAGATTATCCTTCCAAAACTGAAGCTCTACCATGCAATACCTATGAAGAGCAAACACACTGTCCCAGTCTCGGGCAGCCGCTACGGACATCTAGCAATGCCTGGTGATAATCCAGCTAAGATTCCCTAGAACAGGACTCATAGAGATGATCTTACCCACAATGGAGGCCAGGCCTCCAGCAGAAAGTCTAGGATCTTGAAGAGTGTTGTCAATGTGAAGCAAAGCCTTATCTATTCTGGGTTCAGTAATGCTAATTTCTCCTAGAAGCCCGTCCCAAATGATACCAAGCCAAGTGATTAAACGCACAGGATCCCAAACTGACTTATCTTTGTTAGCTAGGAAGCCGACCAAAACCAGATCTGATCTAATGATGCTAGAGTGAATCTCACTTGACAACTTAGTAGATGCGACATTGAAATCATCATCAAGGTAAACAACAGTGTATATACCCTGAGATTGCCAGTGTCTAACTAAAGGTCTGAGTAGCTTGGTGAAGATGTAAGGCGCCGAAGATAAACCGAACGGTAAGATGGTAAACATAAAGAAACTAGGTTTTCCATCAGACATGACCCAGCTAAACCCAAGGAAACGTTGGTGGTCGGGAAAAATATCTAAATGGTGATACCCACTTTTAAAGTCAAACTTAGTGAAGTAACTACCTTTCTCAAAATAATGTAGGCCAACTCTCTAATCTTCAAACTTGAAATTCTGCTTAAAGATATATTGATTGACATATCTCAAGTCCAAAATTAGGCATTTTTTCCCGCAACCCTGGATGGAAAGAGAGAGGGGATTAATAACCCTGAGATAACACTTGGACACTTTACAAACGCTCCTGGAAGTACACAACTCAAGAATCGCCGATTGGATAAAGTCAGAGTGTTTCAAAGCAGGGGATTTATTCTTGAACTCTGCCGTTGTCTGAGTAAGGTAGAAAGGTATCTTGTAGCCCTTTGTAATGCATTCCACGATGAAGGAGAGAGCGTTTATTCTTTCGAAAACTGGACGTGATGTTTTGGTCTACCTTTAACGGGTAAACTCCAGCCGTGTTATCACAACTAGTTTACGGGGTTGATCCCCGAATGCTGTGCTAACTGCTCCTTTGAACCGCTAGCTTACAGGTCCGAATCTGTCATGAAGTCCTTTGCAAGTAGAGCTCCAGTGGCCTCTTTTTCCGCATCTGAAGGAGATGTCTGTTGTAGAAGGCATTTGACAGCCTGAAAAGGAAAAAAACAAGTAACGCGGAAGCAGAGCGACCACCAAAAAAGTTCAAATAAACTAACCGATAAAAGAAAATAAGGTCATAGTAGTAGCAAGTATGATAAATATTGTAAGAAATAGACAACTTTTTTGAGAGACATGTTTCGGCATGCTTATGCCATCTTCAATGAATGAGTAACAGAACGTGAGTAATTATATAACAGACAAGTAGATGAATAAAATATTTACAGTATGATGTAATGCAAAAGCAGGTACTAATCACAAAGTGACACTAAACATCAAAGGTGTGAAATAAAACGCTAGAAAAGTGTTATAATGCTGCAATTGTTTGTTAAGTTCAGGTTTGATGTTATTTAGATAAAAATCTTGTTTGAGTTTTAAATCAATAGAGTTGGTAGCAGAATCCAGAATACTAGAGCAAGAAAGGCAGTATTTGTTCTTACAAGGAGGAGATGTAATGAAATGCTTAAAAATATGCGAGTTTTTATCGCCTTCCATGTGCTCCTTTATCCTAATAGAGAAGTGGCGACTAGTTTCGCCAATATAATGGGAATTACATCCCGCACAAGAAAATTGATAAACTACCATGAAGATTGAGCTTCAAACTAGGAAACAATAATTCCAGAAAGACTGGTATCGGTTAGGGAAATTTCGCCTTACTGCATCAAATTTTAAAAGTATTTGCTCTAGGCAAATAGATTTTGAAGCTCTTGCTACCAGATTGTTAAAGGGAACAACAACACAAACAGCTGCCATGAAGTATGGCTTAGAACATGAGGATAAGTTGCAGAGTTATAAGCTCAAAAGTTTGGTTGGTCTATTTAAAAGTTGGTTTTGTGATTAACGGAAGAGTCCCTCATCTTGGTCGTAGTCCAGATAGGAGGATATTATTATGTCTCTTTATAGAGTTCACCTTGGGGTCTCTTTTAAATTAAATGCTCCATGGCAGAAGAGCTCAAAGATATAAAATACTTGAAAAAAACCCCACAACAGGAGTATACTCACAAAAAAGAGGCATCAGTATTATTTTCAGGTCATGGGCTGTGTGGGACTCACTGGTCAGGGGTGGTCTGACTTTTTTGTTCAGTGTAAAAAGGAATTTCATCATGAACGGATATATTATGATTCTGAGTTTTTCTCAATTATGATTGAAAAACTTAATTTATTTTACTTCTGTTACTACCTGCCTACATTAGTGGCTTCAAAATAGTGAATCCTACAGCAGTCAAGATACAATGGGTGGTTGCTAGTTGTTAGTGTTTCACATCAGATGGTACTGTTGGGAAAAATTGTTATCTTCCATCAAGAATTGCAAAGGGCTTGTACGACTGAGAATGAACTTGTTGAGTTACATGAAAGAAACCTGTTTGACAGCTTTTGATGTACTTTTAGTATAGTGTAATATTTGTGGCAAAATGCAACATACAGCTTTTAACATTTTGAACAGTGTTAAGGATCACAGGATCTGAAATCAATCAAAGAGTTTGATATTTCTCAATACTATAGAAAGTACTCGTCATAGTGGAAGGATGAATTAAAAATACAGCACTGCTAACAATAATAATAATATTTATTGATTCGTATTGCGCAAGTATCAATCCAGAGAAAAAAATTTTTATCTGTGCGTTACTTTGACTCAACAAAATCTAAAAATCCTAAACATATTCCAATTAGCAAAAAGTCTTATTTACAATAAGTACTTAATCTTTAAAGTCCTATATAAAAATCCTTCTTATGAAAAGAATAAAAACAATAAATTAGCTGGGAAATGCCTTCTGGAATATATGAGTTTTAAGAGCCTTCTTGAAACCATTAACTGAAGATATATTTCTAATAAAAAGCGGAAGATCGTTCCATAATTTAGGAGCAGCCCTGTAAACAGATCGATCACCAAGCATGGAAAGAGACTTGCATGGTGGAATGTTAAAAAGTTTGCCGTCATTTGATCTAAGATAGTACCTACCCCCTGTGTCTTTCAGAGATACAAGATCAGAAATGTAAGTGGGAGCAAGTTTATGAATGGCCTTAAAAGTTAACAATGAAGTTTTTAAAACAATTCGATATGCTACGGGTAACTAAAGTAGGTCTCTCAGTAATGGTGTAACATGACAAAATTTACTTTCTTCAAATACAAGACGTGCGGCAGAGTTCTGGACTCTGCAGTTTTTGAATATGATACGCTTGTAAGCCGTATAAGAGGCTATTACAATAGTCAAGGCGGCTAGAAATAAAGGTATGTATCAGAGTTTCCGTACATTTTTTGCTAAGGTACTTCCTTATCCTCCTGATATTATACAAATCATAGAATTCTGCAGAGCATGTTTTCGTTCTGTGATCACCCATTGATAGATTAGAATCAAAACCAGACACCCAGATTGCAAATGGGAGATTGTGGAGTAATGACAGTGCCCAACAGTTGTGCCGATGAAAAGAAGTTCCGTTTTGGCATCAATCATGAGCAACCTGTCTTGAGATATCCACTGCCTGATGTCCTGACTGCAATGTTCGATAGAAACAACTGGATCAGCCTGGCCAGAGTGCGCCGTGGGACTAAACGTGATATATAACTGAGAGTCATCGGCATAACAATGGACAGTTGGGAGGTGCTTCTTCACAACATCAAACAGTGCACTTGCATAAACTGTAAAGAGAAATGGGCCGAGACACGAGCCTTGAGGAACACCATACCGCAGGTGGAACTTATCAGATACAGCTCCCCGAACAGACACTTGCTGGGAACGGCCAGACAAATAAGATCGAAACCAGGGAGGAGCAGTGCCATTCAAAGCAAGTTTATTAATTTTAGTCTGCAACTGATATGGCCAGGTCAGCTCATGTTTGCAAAGAGCATGTTTTATTGACCTTTCTAATTAACAAATATAACATGTTCGATTTCTCAGCCAGTGACTTGGGAAAGACAATCTTAATTCTTGGATTCTTTTTTATTAGAAATTCCAAGGGTGAATTTTGGATCGTTTTAAATAAACTGAAGACATTACACTTCCATGTACTTTGATTTTTTTTTTTTTAGTGTCTGTTTTGTCACAAGAATGATGACATCTCCACGTCTGCCCAAGACAAGAATTTTTGCTTGGAGGTGACAACAACAGGAGCACATCGACTCAAGCGAAATCACCAATATTATCACGAGGTACCATGGGTGAAAAGTTTAATAATGTTACTTTTTCATTCGTTTTGGGAAATTGTACCTGTGTTATATTAAGAGCAGTTTTTCAAATATTTCAGCTACAAGCAAAAACCTTGGCAAGTTTTCTTGTCTAAGTTTGTAGAATATGAGATGATATGCGAGACATTAGGCTGCTACAATAACAGTATTGATGCTAAATTGTAAATAGCATTAAGCTTTTGATCCTTTTTACTTTTTTCAACAGGTCCTGTTGCAGCTGATGTGCACAGACCTGAAATACATTGATTTTGTTGATTGGACTAAAAAGGGTCTTTTTCGATTTAGAGAATTTTTTCCGGACAAATTGTTTTGGAAGGAGAAGGTTCTTAAAGCAAAAGATTTTTTTTGTGCGAGCAATTTTACCTGAGGTTATTGGCCGATGGTACTCGAGACCAGTCACATCTCTGTCAGATGGGTCTGCTACAGAAGAAGGGGGTAAATAAATTTTGTTATTGTAGGGGTGGGGAACATGGGCAAATGGTTGGATGTGATGATGGAAGGTGCAGCTAGCAGTGGTTTCACATTTCGATGTCTAAAATTAAACACATTTCCAAAATCAAATACATGGTACTGTCCAGATTGCCAAAAGCGACGAAAGGGGAAATCTATGCGAAGCGAGTAGGGTGTTATAACATGGGTGGAATCTCAAGTTAAGAATCCTGACAACATTTGAGTCACATTTTCTTTTATTTTTTAAACAGATAAAACCAATATATGAACTTATACATTTTTCTATTGTGAGATTCAAATACAGCTTTTTGTGAACTAGTTAAATTGTTGTATGTATATTTAAGATAAGGCTAATATTAAAGTGTTTAATCAAATGGAACTACTGAGTCACACAAATTCACTAGGGCACAACAACTTGTTGCAATCTTATCTAGGGTAGTTACATCCCCATTGCGTACAGTGACAAAATCAATTGGCTGAGTAGCACTCAGAATGCTATAT
This sequence comes from Stylophora pistillata, assembly GCF_964205215.1. Taxonomy (NCBI): domain Eukaryota; kingdom Metazoa; phylum Cnidaria; class Anthozoa; order Scleractinia; family Pocilloporidae; genus Stylophora; species Stylophora pistillata. The sequence goes on from NC_142524.1 coordinate 19,822,963, forward strand.
TTCTTTCGAATATTTCCAATAACCCTCTCCACATGAATGCGAACATTTGCTATCCTGCGGGTTTGCTCCACCTCAATTCCACTGAGTTGCCTTTTCCCTTTTGTAAAAGCGGGCATCTTGATTGTAGAACAAGATAACCCCACTGAATGTTGGATATCAAACCCCCTGTGAGCAAGAATGACATCCCCTTGGTTAAGATGATCTAAAAGTCCGCTATTCTCTGTAAAGTGCCTTGTCACTAACCCTCCCACCCCACCCTTCTGAAATAAAACTCACAGTAACTTGGGGAGTAGTACCTATAAGATACTTCACAGTATCATGGTGTTTGTATGATAAAAAAGGTTTGGGCCCTTGCAAAAGGATTCAAAGGGCGTTCGAGAAATATTTCAAAACAGTCAATAATAACGATACAGTTTGGGCAGTGCTTGCAGAAGTCCATTGGTAGGGTTTTACGAAAAGCATCCCTGTCAGGCCAGATTATCAAAGGTTCAAGCCTACGGTAAAGTACATCTGGAACATGCACAAATGTGCGAGACACAGTGGCCTGACTAATACCCCCAAACCTGTATCCCAAGTCCCTCCCTGTCAAGTCCAACCTTATGCGAATTAACCCAAGTAAAACTTTTTGAAAGGGGCTTAAAATCCCCCTTGATGATTTCAGGTCTGGACTAGAATTTTTAAGAAAATTAAAGAAACGTAACAAAAGTGACCAATTTGACAGCGTGGTGTAAAATAAAAGCTTGTCATTGTCTTCTTTAAAAAAGTCCGCATTGATGGAGTTCATTCTCAGTTTTTCTTTGAGTGAAGCATTTTCCTTCTCTAACCCTGTTTTTTAGGCACAAGTAATTTCCGTTTGGCACTCTTTCACTCTGGGCTCTTCAATATTGGGTGCATCTTCATCTCCATCTTCAATGCCATCTGATGGTTGATGACAGGACACTTCTAGCAGAGCACTAGCACATTCACTCCTCCTTCGCTTTTCAATCCTTCCTTGTGATCTCTCATATCTTTCATTGCTAGTCACTGCATGAAATGCCACGGAAATCATAACCAAGATTCTGATTTGGTGCCCAGTACGGGTTTTCCTTATCATAAATCGATGTCGGTTTTCCCATGTAGATGGGAATGAGATCAAATGAAGACAACACTTAATGCTTTCAATCGTGGGTTTAAAACTGAAGTGTGTGGAATCCAAAGCTGAGTGAAGAAAGTTAAAAATCACCAAAACCAATCATTATGCCTCGTGGATTGTGGTATAAAGTACATTTATACAAACCTGAAATAAAATGGTGCCCACAAACTCTGTGAAATTCACTGAGATCAGCCCCTAGATCTTCTCTTCGGATCCTGGAGAGCCAAGTCGCTCTACGTTCAATGCTTAAAGCTCACTTTTTAGCATTCGATCTGCTGACAATTGCAGGTATGCAAAAATAACTTTTGTCCTTTTCTCTGTTAGAACTGTTTTAGCAACCAAATACTGCACAAAAGTTCACCATAACAGGAAAAATCCAACAATAAATTCACTCCAGCTTCAAGCATGTGCTATTTGATTATGACTGCTTGTCGTCCAGTTCGCGAGTCACATCCATTGGAATGGGTGCAGCAGCAAAAGGCAGTATGGATAAAAGACATGCCGGGCAGATCCAATTAAATTGGTCCATTTGCTGGAAGTGTTTATACTGGCTCAGTATCACTTGATCACATTTCATGTGACACCAAAGTTCACACTGATCGCAACTCAAGGCTCTGTGATTCCCTAGCAATAGTTTTTGTGCAAACAGAAAAGTTTGAGGAGTTTATTATTGGTCTGGAATTAAGTGAAAAGTGACCACTAGTAATGACATGAGCTTGGTGGAAAGTGCTGTCCGAATTAGCGTAGTAGCGAGTCCAGGAGGCAAGATATTTCAGATACTGCTTCCATGTGGGGCAGAAGCAAAATGGCGGATCTGCCTCACTGACTGTTAAAGTTGGAACCTGGGCAAAATATTTTTTCTTACAAAGTAAGAGGTAGCACAGCCCCATAATGAAGCATCGGGAAAACGGTTCGAAGCGATGTTTTGCATTGGAATTAATTTGATACTAGCAGCCATTGAAAGTGGAACAATTTTCTCAAAAAAATTAAATTCTTTAATATGGCTCGTTTAACATGAACTCTCAGATTATGTATTTGCTTGCCCTTTTCTAGGTCCTTCTTCGTGAACTGATCCCTACTGCTTAGAAATACAGGTATAGCTAATTCACACCCAGTGAGGGTCAAGAGGTCTTGGATGGTAAACCCTTTATCAGCAAGGATTTGATCCTCAGGTTCCAACAAATTCAATAAGCCACACCTTTTCACAAGTTCCTTATCTGAGGTGGAGCCTTCAAAAAGATCACTGACATGGATGACCTCACCACTTGGGGACATAACAATGTTCCCTTTGGATGTAGTGTGACTTTTGTAGGACGAGTAGAACTGGCTGCTGAGGACTAAACTTGATGGTGCCTCTGTCTTGATTTCTGAATAAATAAATAAATAGAAATAAATGACAATTAATGTAGCACCCTATCCAAAAGCTCTAAGGCACTTCACAATCAAGGTAAAAAGTATAATAATAATCAAATGTAATCATTCATTAAAATAACGCTTATAAAGATAAGTTTTAAGACTACGCTTAAAAGTGTTAAGATCTATACTACATTTTATGGTTTCAGGAATGTCATTCCACAGCTTAGGTGCAGAGACAGAAAAGGCGTGATTGCCATAAGATTTCAACTTGGAGCGAGGAATCACTAACAAGTTGTTACTCGATGATCGCAAAGACCTAGTAGGCTTATAAGTTTCTAACAAGTCACTGATATAACTAGGGCATAACTTATTTGTAATTTCTCATCAAGGTTGTTGTCATCAATATACTGCACAAGTTGTACTGCAACCGATTTCTCAATCAGTTTAGAGACGAATGGAAGGTTAGAAACAGGACGAAAATTCTTAAAATCTTCAGTATCTAAATTAGTCCTCTTTAACAATGGAATAATCAAGGCAGTTTTGAGTGAGTTTGGTATGAGAGCCTCGTCTAAGGAACGATTTACAATTATATATCAGTTATCACTGGCAGCAACGTTGGTAAACATTTAGTTAGCACAGAGAGCAAAATTCGTGGCTGCCATCATGGCGCCTGTCACATTAATGATTCCTCGACACCTTGGGTAACACTCTGACATGTGTTTCTGGATTTTTTGCCTTGAAGGCCAAATCGGTATGGTACCAAACACAAAATACAAGAAATTTGACCAAGAAAGAATTACACTCTCACTGTTGCAATAGAAATATCAAATTTGTCAGCCAATTCTTGGTTACCCATATGGTGCGCATTATAGGTTTTGTTTTTCCTTCTTTTTTCCTTATTACTTCGTAACAGCGTAATAGTTTTTTACTTTCTTCTTTTGTTTGATGACTTCCTTATTTTCTCCTTTCCCTCAACTTCCTTGTTTTATCCTTTCTTTGTTTTTTACTGGAAAAATTTCGAATAGTAGAAAAGTACCCGTAACGTAATAACGAAAAATTTCCATGACCAAGAAGTTGCCTGTAATAATGGAATAACTAAAACTTTCGGCAAGTGTAAAAGTACCCGTAATAACGTAATAACCAAAAATCTACGCGAGGGGTGGAAAATTTGCCCGTAATAACGTAATACGAAAAGTTTCCACAACTGAAGTAGTTGCCCTTAATAATGTAATAACGAAAACTTTCGGCGGGTACAAAAGTACCTGTAATAAAGTAATAACCTATAATCTACGCGATGGGTTCGAAAATTTGCCTGTAATAACGTAATACGAAATATTTCCACTACTAAAAAAGTTGCCTGTAAGAATATGATAAGGAAAACTCTCGGCAAGTGTAAAAGTACCCGTAATAACGTAATAACCAAAAATCTACGCGAGAGGAGGAAAATTTGCCCGTAATAACGAAAAATTTCCATGTCCAAAGAAGTTGCCTGTAATAATATAATAACGAAAACTTTTGGCAAGCATAAAATTCCTGTAATAGTGTCATAAGGAAAAATCTACGCTAGGGGGGAGGATTTGGTTAAAGGTGGAGCAGAGAAAGTTATCGTAACAAGGTAATAACTTGGAAAGTACCCGGCCGTAATAACGTAATAACGAAAAATCTACACCAGAAGAGAAGGCTTTTTTTAATGAAAGATTTCCACGAACAGGGAAAATTGTCATAACAATGTAATAACAAACAAAATAGAACTACTGGGACGTATTGCACAATGCAAGTAATAATACACACATACTGAACAATATTTCCGTTAAAAGCCTCCGATTTAATGCTGTGGCTATATAGCAAGTTTTTCAAAATACTAAATGGCCGGCATGCCGGTATTTTCAATAAATGTCACAAATTGCATAATTCCAAGTAAACCAAACAATAATACATGTCGAGTGAGAAGAATCAAGCGATCCTTTAATGCTTTGCTACTTTTGTATCCTCTGTATTGAAACATCAGGTATATACGCGAGTATTTAAGTCCCCTCAATGGGCAGATAATCCACTAAACACAATCAGTTATAATTTTTTTGGGAGCAAAGGAATTTTGTTTGATTGGTGACAGAGCTGAGTGTATGAATTGCGACGTTTGTTCTGCGGCCATTGTGTTGAAGCCATCAGGTAGTTTGCCATCAGGATTATAGTGGATTTTACACTTCTTATCTTTGTGATTTCGAATGTACAATTTGTCAATAACTTTCACCACAAGTTGCCACACTTTATCCAAAGAACTTGGAAATAATAATGCCCTGCTTGCGGGAATCTTTAAAACGGGAAATATTTAAATGTGGGAATCTTTAAAAGCGGGAATCTTTTAAACGGGAATCTTTTAAACGGGAATCTTTAAAAGCAGGAATCTTTAAAAGGTTTCTGGAGACAGAAGGCTGGAAAGGACGGCAGCCGTAAGCGCTAAATGAGGAAATTTCACCGCCTCAATGGGGAAACACAGCCCTTAGAAGCAAAGGGGCATGAGTGCTGAATGCATTATAGGCTGCAAAGACATGTTGATGACTATTTCGTATGAAGAACATTTTCGTAAATTGAATCGGCCATGGAAAATAAATAAGAAAGTTTGCTTCCAAGGTTTTGAGCGAGTCATCAACATAAACAGAGTCATCTACAGCAATTGCTACTGCAGGATGGTCCAAAGTGTGTGTCTCGGGAAGCAAGAACTTACTGGGAGCAAAATGAAGCAGCAATGTTTCCAAAAAGATGCCTAAATTAATGCATGTCAGGTTCTGTTGAAGTGTCAAAGCTGTAACCAATGTAAATAATGACCTTCTTCAAATTGCCAAGTGGTGCTCAAATAATTATCTTCTATTGAACCCAAGTAAAACAAGAATGCTGGTGTTTGGGAGCAGACAAATGCGCTCAAAGTTAGGCCACTTTTCGCTAAAATTCATAGGAAGGGAACTCTTCTCTGTCAACAGTGTTAAAGACTTAGGCATTTATTTACACTCTAATTTGACCTTTGACGAACACATAACCGAAACTGCATCATTTTCTTCCTGTAGGCATAGACTCAGTCAGGTTAATCATACCAAACCTATTTTTAAAAAATATAATCCTCTTCTTACGATTATTAACTCTTAAGTTCTTAGCAAATTGTCTTATTGATGAAGTGTACGAGTACCTCTCCAAGGGCAACATAACGAAATTACAACGCATACGGAACTTCACCTGTCGCATTTTTGTGGTGCGCGTAAATACAACCATGTTAAGCCTCAACTGGCTCCCAGTGGCAGCTAGAATCATATCTTCGCAACGCCATAATGATTTTTGCTAGCCCCTTTACTTGAATTTTCTTTGTTCTGATCCTCTTATGGAGTTGAGCAACGCTATTGTTATTGAGATCTTCCTCATTGTGATCCAAAGCTGCATTAGAAGGGCTTGGTTCTTGGTCAGATGGTTCCACAAAGGTTACTTGTGATCATTGCCTCTTCTTTCTTGATTGAACAATTCCTTCATTCCAGTAGCAATCCCATTTCTTTTCATATGTTCTCTTCTCTCTCTCATGGCCTTGCAAAGACAGTTGTCGCTATTCCAGAAGTAGAACATCTCTAGCAGCATCCCACTTATTAGACTTCTGAAAAAAAATTCTTTTTCCGTCATCATTATTTTTTCTACACCTTGCCCTGTGAACTGCTTAATTGATGAAAATGTTTTGATGACAAGTGGCACATGGTAGGTTAATGAATGCATACAAGGTGTGACTCTGTCCTTTCCATATTTTATCTTTTCGTTAGCAAGTGAACAAAAGAGATTTATGAATTTCTTCCCCCTTTCTGAGACCTCAAGGTACTGTTCAGCATTTGTGTTGTAATCATTTATGATTTTGTAGAGATCATTCAATTCAGACCACAGCTGAATTACAACATCTTTTGTTTCAGGGAAGAGGATATCTTTTTGTTGCAGTTGTGCTGGCAGAAATTCCATAAGCTTTTTTTTATCTGATCCAATTAGACTTGTCCAGTCATAAGATCCACTTCCTTTCCCATCTGCATTCTTCTTTTCCCAGATGGAGAAAGGAATTCCAATATTATTTATAGCCTTGACAAGGGACTCTAGGTACACACCTTTCCTCTCTCCTCTTCCCTTTCTGAGGTCAGCATTGCTGTCCATTTCCATAACTTCAGTTGTTAAGTTTTCAAGTAGACGGTCTGTTATTCTCATCACCAGGTGGAGTTCATCCAAAATGACATGGTCTAGTTCAATATTTAAAAGGGGCTGGTTTATAACAGAAAATTTCTGGAGGGGTAGCATTGATTTAATATTGGACAGAGTCCTTTTTATTTCTGTAGAGAGGTAGTGCTTGATTGGTTTTTCAGTGTTCCAACTTGTGAATAAGGCACCAAGCATAGGTAGATGTGGCACCACTAAGACCCATGGCCATGAGAAGAAACTTATAATCTCCTCCCAGAAACATTTCAATTTTCACTTCTTTCCCATCAACCTCAATTGAGCCAGCTTCCAAAGTAGTGTTGATTTCATTGATGGCTGATCTGAAAGAGTTTACCATGGTGTCATACTTTTCTGGGCCATTGACAATTGCTATGGTCCTGTTGCCTCTAGAGGACATCACCTTTTCACCAGTTTGAAGAAGAAAGAAGGAGAGGATCATGAAATTAGTGCTCCTGGACATTTTTGCCCCATCGCGACTGATCTTGACTTTCACAGGTTCATTTAGGTCATAATGTGGATTATTTTTTAAAAGTTCTCTCCCATGTTCAACCAGTGCCTCAGAGACAGATATCAGGACACCTGGGTACTGGCCAGGAACAGGTTGAATTGTGCAAATCTTGTTAAGTTCATTTCGCTTTTGTTTGACTAAATAAGACTTTGGGAGGTCATCACACATCATTGTAAGTTTGTGATAAAGTTCATCACTTGCACAGAATTTATCTAAGAGAAAGAGGACTTGTTCCAGTTTTTCATCTTCCTCATTTGTAATGCTGGTTGGTGTGGGTGTGGGTACGGCAGACTTTTCACTGTCAAAATGAAGCGTATATGGTGTGCCATGTTTGGCATCCGCACCTTTGAGGCAACTCAATTCCAATCCATACGACTTCAGGAACCAAAGTGCCACTGCTGCTCTACTTTTAGTGCTTTTAGTTGCCTGAACCTCTGCCTTTGGCAAAGATCACCCAGCTTCTTCCCAGTGCACCCCACCTCCCCCAGCCTCTCCTTGAGCCTATTTATGTGCTGAGACAACTCATCGCTTTATCCTCTTAATTAAGTTATTTCCTCATCTTTTTCCTTCAAGTGCTCGTCCGTTTCTTTCAGGGCTTCATTCATTTCTCTCACTAGTTCTTTCTTTTGATCTTCCAGGTCTTCAATTTCTTCCTTCCACTCGTGAATCTCTTGTCTTGAGCCCATAAGTTCTTCTTCAACACCTTTGAGTGATACAAGTTCATGTTCAGAACTGCTAACTTTAAGACTTTGTTGATTGAGTTGATTCCTTTCTCGACTATTCTTAGCATTTCTGTACTTGCTTCTTACTGACCCGGCTTGTTTTGACAAGTTGTTATTGATTTGTTGCCCTGACTCTTGCCTTATTCGGGCACAATGCCCAGGATCAAATCATTAACAAGAGTGATGTAGTTATGAGTGTTCACTTCAGGATCGCTCTTGTCAACATTGTCATGCCATTCTTTTAAGAGAAAATACGGTATCTCGACTGACAAGGCAATCTGACATTCGTCAACATCCTCTCGTCTGCGATAATTTTTTGCTGGGCTGCTAATTCGAAGATTAGCTGCAGCTTTTTGTTGCTCACGATCACTTAATAAATCAGACATGGTTTGAACTTAAAAACAAGTAAAGAAATGCGCTGCAGATGCTATAGTAATGCCGTAATATTTAAATGTTAATTTCCAAGCAGAAATACAATCACGCACGTGGGCCACGCTCGAAGGTACTGAGATGGGATCTTGGGTATTGTAGACAGTGGACTGCTGTTTTTAAGACTAGCGTACTTCCACATGGAAATGCCTCGTTATCGCTATATTCCTAAAATGGCTTCCAAAACAAAGAAGGAAAAGTGCCGATACGGCGGACGTTTTCTATATTTTTTTTCAATGTTAGGACGCGTCTCTTAGGGACATGTTGGATAAATAACTGGATTATCACTCTTCTTATGCGTTGATTTCGAACTTTTTAGTCCATATACAGGAAATTTCTGGTGGTTATTGAAAGTTTGTTCTTAGACGATGATGTGGAGAGCGATGGAAAGTGAATTTATTCAAGGTTTGATGTCCAAATTTGAACATTCCTCAGGTAATATTTGACGACATTTGAGAACTTAAGAGACAGTTTGGGTCTCTTTTGGGTCTCTTTTGGGTCAAATCTTGAACATCAATTGTCCGAAGTTTTCTTTTAAAAATCAACCACCGGACAATATTTTTAGTATCACATGGATGTCCTCTTTGTTTTAGGAGCAATGGAGGATGGTCATCCTCTTTTACAGGTCAGTAATTCGGATATATATTTTTTATCCTATACATTTCTTTGTAATCGTTTCTCCGCCATCTTTAAAGGCTTGGTGAGGTGAAATATGATCAATGTCCCCGATTTCTGGTAATGGGAGTCAATGGTCAAGCAGTCCATGTCCATAGTTGATCTGAAACACTTCTAAGGACTGTGCCACAAACATATTACCTTAGTGCGGACTTCTTCGGAAAACTACAGTGTGTCGTTTTGTGATTTGTCAACAAGGCAGGAATAAAAATAAATTTCTATATACTTGTTCTATTTTTTTACTCCAATACACCGAATGCAAATATGGCGGACCACTCGTGCGGTCCGGGCCGACTTGTGCGAAGTCGAGGCTAGTTAGGCCATGGCTTTTCCCTGTTGTTTTGGTTGTCACGAATGGCTGCAAGTGTGCTAACCCAGGACGCTATTCCGGGAGCTTCTCTCGCTGGAAGAGAGCCTCGGGCATTAAAATGCGAAGAACTTTGTGTTTGGCTCAAATGTAGAGGCGATTTATTGGAGGGGTTGAAAACAAAGGCAGTGCTAGTGAAGAGGTTAGGCGCAACATTGCTTCGTGTTTCACTATGACTTTTCAAAATATCACACCAATACATGTGAAAAATCAGATTTTACGAGCTAAAAATAGCTTTCTCTTCGCTTTTGAAGGGTCGAAGAGTATATCAGAACTGGCCGAGTCGAAAATATAGTTGATCCAGATCCTCACAATTTGTATACAAAGCACAAAGAACGCCAAAGAGCGAGTGAAGACAACATTTCGGGTGCTGCTAATGCACCGCAGCCAAACTACCCTTCGGATGGCTGGTCTGGTGATATAAAAAAGAATGCCTTTTTCCACACATGCCAAGATGAAAAATCATATCGCAAAGTCAGGGAAAAAGATTAATTCAAGTAAAAGTCACTCAGTACCGACTAGTGTGCGAAAAGCTACAACATTTTTGAACGACTAATATTTAAAGAACTTGTCAGCAGCAATAATACTTATTTCTATTTGCGCTGTCATTGCCACCACAGCTTTAGCGAAAATGATCCTCCCCACAACTTGAAAGTTGCATTGTGCATTTTTAGTTGAGAGTTCAAGAATGCCTCTTGTTCTTGTGTTGCTGGTCAGGTCGGGTTAGGCAACCATATGTTGGCTCTTTTGTTAAAATTATTCAGTTTTCATTGTACGAGTGTAAAAGTGTGACTGACCTTGAAAACGAAGACGACATGCAGCCAAAACAGATCTGCACATCAACTCTGCAGCAGTGCCATCGCAAGGGAAGAGGAGACTGTATAAATCCACAACCAGTGATGGAAGTGCAACTCCGTTAATGTTTTTAAAAATCATTTAAGGACCAAATTACTCAAAGAGTTGTAATTTTATATATATATTTGTATACTTTTATTTTTCTTTTAGAACATTCAGATTTTAAAACATCTTTAATTGTAAATAGGATTTTTTAATTGTAATAGGATTATTTTTATAACATTGTCTTTGAAAGCCCTCTTGGGGAAAGTCAATAAAGTATGTATGTATGTATGTATGTATGTATGTTTTTATGTTTGTTTGTATGTATGTATGTCTGTCTGTCTGTCTGTCTGTCTGTCTGTCTGTCTGTCTGTCTGTATGTATGTATGTATGTATGTATGTATGTATGTATGTAAGTAAGTGATGAGTTGGTGACCAAAACAAGCTTAGAGTTAGACAAACAATCATCATCCAGAGACGCTGGTGTGAAATGCCTTTTGTACGAGGCCCGAAATAGCCTTAAGGGTCAGCAGGTATCTGAATCAAAACTATTGGAACGGTTGAGAGAGCTTAACCCTAAAATGGCTTTATCAAAGATTATGACAGCAAGAACTGAGTCAACTACACTTTTCCCGACAAAATTTGGAAAAAGTCCTCAAAGGATCCTTTGCCAGTTCCCAAGTAACCATGACTGAAGATAACTTAAAGCGTTTTGTGACATTTCATCTGTCAACAGGTCAGATTCAGACAATCATGTTAATGATTCTCATTTAGCGGTTTTTCCCAGATTTCCCATCGTGGCTTTGCATGAACAGTTTCAAATACCAACTGAGATTTCTGGAGATGAGAGATGCTTACTAGAAAAGATACAAGTGGATATTGATAAGCTAAATGAAAACACGGGAACAGTCAACTTGCCAAAAATGGAAGGATGAAAGAAAATTTACGTTCACGCCTCAAATTTTGGCCTTATTTTAGGGCAAGGAAACAAAGCCATGAGACCCTAGTAAAAAATCTACTTAACCTAAAACCTTTTTCTTAAAGGTGTACAAATCATAGTCTCAAATACGAGCCATTTGCCATTGAACAGTACCAGAAACACAAGATGTCAATTCGAAGGCCTGTCAAGATACTTAAGTTAGGACTTGTTATTAGCCTAGATTCTCCCTAGTTGAGTGCATCACTTGATGCTAAGGTAGTTGATCCAGGATGCAATGATCCGTTTGGGCTTTCTGAAGTCAAGTGCCCAGAGACAAAATATCTGGTTACTCCCTTGGACGCCTGTTCTGATGGTAATTTTTTCATGGAAGAGGTTGATGGAAAGCCAAAGCTTAAGAGGACACACAAATATTACTCTCAAGTCCAGGAGTTGATGGGAGTAACTGGTGCCAGGTGGTGTGATTTTGTTGTATATACCAGCAAGGGAATGAGTATTGAGCGCATTCCATTTAATCATCAGTTTTGGAATGAGTTAAAAGGAACACTAAAACTGTATTGCTTCGAACACTTTTTAGCTTTAGCAGCAAGGGAACCTTAATTTGACCTTTACTGCAGCATGTGAAATGAGCAGATTCAATTTAAAATGAAAAGTTAATGTCACTGTTAAATATAGTGTCTATGTACTAGTTATGCCTAGCTTCTATTTTAGGGTCTGTAACATTCTGAGACATAGTCAGCTGGTGCCAGACTGCTTTACTGTGTTTAAGCCAAAATGAAGTCATACACAGTGAACACATATGTCGTGTCTAAAATCATAGAAATGGAGGAAATTTGTCATTTCTGGTAGACAGTAAATTTAACAAGAGCTTCTGATTATGTCACAGACTGCTTCAGACCATTATGGAAAAAAGCACTACTCGTGGTAATATTATTATCTTTCAAGTCCAAAAAGTCAAGCTGATGATGGAAAAAATATCAATATTTCATAAATATACTACTGTTTCAGTCTGAATATGGATATAATTTTCCAAATTTCTTAAGCTTAAAAAGTTTAGGGAGTTGGAAAAAAAGTTTGTCAACGTATAGAAGTAAATAACCTAACGGTTAACGTTCCATGTACAATAATTTGTTTAAACCCTAAGGATACTTGAGATGGCAACTCATTGATGTTCTGTCAGTTCTTGTGGCTTTCAACAATAAATTACAATGTGAATCAAGGACAAAAATATTTGTCATACTTATCCAGAAATAAGTGCTTCCTGAATATTGCACAGAAAAGCACACACACTCAACATCAGGTTAACGACTCCGAATAAACTTAATGGTACAACTCTTTGTCAGATACGGAAGTTCTTAATCTTGTTTATTGCTCTTTCCACATGAATCCTTAGGCTTGCAGTTTGCTGTGTCCACACTACATCTTCTGATGACATTTGGCTGTCTCCTCCGAGAAATGGTGGGATGTTAAGGGTAACACCCAAAGGTAAAATATCTTGGATCTGAAATCCTTTGTCAGCCATGACTGAGTCACTATCATCAAATGCTTGTGACAGTAGCCCACTTCGCACAACAATATCCCTGTCAGAAATACTGCCTTTGTATAATTGGCTCACAAAAGTGATGGCACCACTTGGAGAAATTCCTACTAGTCCTTTTAATGTCACATGATTTTTGTAGGAGCTGACTAGTTCGGAATTCAAAAGTGGACTAATTGGCATTTCACAAAACACTTCTGTACAGTCAATTATGATTCTTGTAGTGGGAAATTTTTCCTTAAATTCAAGAGGCATGGTATGTTGTACAACAGCTTTAGATGGCCAAATGCAGATTTGTCCAAATTTCAAGTACATGAAATTAATCCACTAGATAAAACTTCTGCTCACTGTTAACTGTGCCACACCATATAAGTTTGCTAGATGTCGCTCAGAAAATCCTCTCCTTAAGCAACACAGAACAATAAAAAATTCTTCCAAAGGCCTAAGTTTTCAGTGGTGTCCTTTCTTGGTTGTCGGTGCATTTTCCTCGTCGTCAGATTCAGAGTTGTAAAACTCTTCACCAACGTCTGAGCTGATCCTGGAGCGAATGTTTTCACAATCCTCACCAGGATTGAAAAATTCAAAAATACTTATGAGAGTGGCATGATTGGGAAGGTCAGTATGAAAATTAACATCTGCATCGGACTTAAAGCAAACAAGAGAAAATAAAGGAGAAGGCATTGTCTCCTGGTGCTGTTTCTTTTCAGTAATCTTTCTTTTCAGTTCCTCGTTCTTCTCTCGAAGGATCGCAAGCTCTTTTTCAGATTGTAAAAGTCTCGCCTCAAGATCCTCAACTTTCTTTCCTTGATCCATTTCCACGTTGCTCTCAACGCTGATATCGGGTTCATTTGTTTGGTTGCCTCCACTTGCACTGGGAAATATTTCTTTTGAACTTTCAATAGCTGAAGACGCCATGTTCATTTCAGAAGTGTCGGATATAAACAAGTGCTTCTTCGAAGTCAAGGGCAGCCTTTCAGTTGGTGCTTTTCATTTCCTTGGGAATGGAAGAGACCAAGAAAATCTTGACGGTACACAGCCATCCACAAGATAAGTTCGTCCAGCGAGCGACTTTCTAAGATCTTCTCGTCTAAAATGCAAAGAGCAAACTTTCGTGTCTTGAGTGATCTGCCAGTTCTTTCCTTCGTCTCGTCGGATTGCATGAATCCACCTCTTCCTCAGTAAAGATTGATTTGGAAACTCAAAAAAAGATATTTCTTTCCCATTGGCGATTTTACACCTTTTTGGTTACATTCAGGGACACAGCGATGAGTGGGTATCGCGAAAATAAGTACGACTACGCTCAATGTTTGCAAGTTTCTACTGATGCTAGTGGCTTGTGACGATCTGTTACGGTGTGTAACGGCCAGTTACTACTCGTGACGGCTTGTTACACCTTGTTACAGTGTGTAGTAGCTTCTGACGATCTGTTACAGTGTGTAAGAGCCAGTTACTACTTGTGACGACTTGTTATGGCTTGTTAGTGCTTGTTACTGCTTGTTACTGTGTGTAGTAGCTTTAGACGATCTGTGACAGTGTGTAACGGCCAGGTACCACTTGTTACGGCTTGTTACTTTGTGTAGTAGCTTGTGAAGGTCTGTTGCCGCTTGTTATGGTATATAATAGCTTGTTACGGTATATGACGGTGTGTTACGAATTCTTATTATCTGTAACTATATTAATGTACTGGCCAAGAGTTGTTTGAGTCACGTTCTCATGTTAGGACCTTGTCTGATTGTTCTGCTTTCTCTGTTATGTGTTACGCGAAGTAACGTGTGACTTTTTTTAGGCTGGGTTGCACGAAAAATATATCGGGCATGGTATATTTGTTTGATACAGAAGAAAGAGACAGTTGTTTACCTCTTTTCCAGACAAAGAGTGCAGTTGTGTTAGTACTTTGACTAAATTTAGAGGGGGACGGCTTCTCTCTGATTGCAGAACTCAGCCCGAGGACACTTTAATTACGTCGCAAGCAGGTTGTGTTCCCTACAGCACTGTATGCATCGGTCGTGATCCGAAGCGATATGACATGTTTAATGAAATTTCACCTTTCGATGTTGTTGTTCCCCTTTGCCTCTGGTTGTTGTGGAAAAAAAAATTGGTGAAGAACATTTGCTTTTTGAGTGGTATTTGGCCAATCGTATGGACTAATAAACGTATTCTTTAGTGCAAAGGAGGACGCAAAGGGGACCGTCTGTGCATTATATCAATGTACATATTGTTATGAAGATGTTTTCAGTGAAAGGTAAAATAAAAAATAATCAGTTTTTAGGGTAACTTTCAACTCAGTGTTTTGTGTACCAACCACAATGGTTAAGGCAATTGTCTGGTAATAAAGCGTTGACTAAAGAGCGACTATATACTTTGGTTTCAGCGAAAGCATTTGATCCAGTTAACCGATATCTTTGAACGAAAAGCTAAAAATAAACTAGGATACTGGAGAAAATCGAAGCTGAATGAATTGTGTCTCAATGAAATGTTTGAGTTTCTTTCGACCAAAATTTTCTGGAGCTGGTCTTCTGAGAAATTTGCGAAACTTGCAACTTGTGAGTTTTTTTTCCACTTTGTTTTTTCTTATGGTAGGAGTAGGACCTAAAAGGTCAATGTACATGTTGTATATAGTTTTTTTTCTTTTTGATAAATTTATTTAAAGCATTGTATTACGTTTCCATAATAAAATAAAACCAACTAGACACACGCACAAATACCTGTAGAGATAGAAAAAATTTCAGCTGAAAGCCATACACAAAGCTCTTACAGCAAATACAGTTACCCAGTTTATAAGGCAAGGAATTGTGCCTTGAGACGTATGCAAAATAATAATACTGTGAGCTCCGCTTTTAGGCGTGGGTAAATCAATATGTTAAGTCTTAAGGGCTTTACACACCATGACAGGTTGTAACAGGTCGAAATTTATCCTTTATCAATACATTGGCATCCTGATTCTTTACAGTTGGTTACTAACCAAGGTTAAAACCGATTTGTACTTTCTTGTTCCTTTAAATTACTCTTTGTACATTCCATGAATAATTTCCCTTTTAGTGTGTTCGTTAGCGAATACGTTTCTCCCTTGAGATTGATACATCATGTCTCGATTGACCCTTTGCAAACGCTCATCTTCAAACCAACGTTTTCAGCAATTAAAAAAGGAGGCCTAAGGCTAGGCTTTTAAGGCTAGTTTTTGTTGACAAAGTTTTTCTTCTTCAGGGAATGATTAATGAAGGGTATGAAATTTTAAACTATCTTAATCTTGTTTTCACATTTTTTCTTTCCAGGTTCTAGAACTGATTTTCAACGAAGTTTTACGTCATGACATAATCGTGAATGTAATCGTAAATGTGTCCTAGGCATTATCATTGACTTATTAAAATACTGAGGCACTCAACGAGAGTATAGTTCAAAACCACTTTAACATAGCATTGTATAACGTATTTTAGTATTTAAACAGTTGATATAGACATATTTTTAGCCCCTATTAATTCGTTTAAAATTAAGAATTTGTTATGGTTAGCGTGCGTATATTGCATTATGGATGTGCGCGGGAAGTTTGGATAGCACGAAAAGTGCGGGTTTTTTTCAGCTTTGTTTTTCCTGATGGTAGGATTAGGACCTAAGAGGTCAATTGCAATAAAAAGAAACAGGCAGTTCTTCAGTGGTTTCTTCCATATTAAATAGAAGGAAACTGCAATGCAGCTTAACAAGATGACAACTCTGCAGCCACGTAAAAAAATAAACTCACGTCATCTTATTCATGCATGGGTGTGCGTAAATAAAGATTTTCTTCATAGCGGCTCGATACGACTTACATAGGTAGATGAATGATCACACAAACTTTGAAATTGATATGACATATGGTAAATGTTCCCTTTACTCACTTTTAGGTATTGCCTGGCATGTAAGGAAAAACAAGATCAGCATAAATAGATATTGCAACAGTTAAAGGTTACCTATACTGGTAAAGGTGGTCGTGCCCTAGGCAGTACAGGTTTGAAACCTCTCTTATAGAAAGAAACAGTGTACCTGTTGCGATACACGACCATTCTGTGAAGGAAAAAAGGTGATGAACCTTTGGCATAGCAAAAAGAATTTTCTTAAAACGGGAAAGCCAAACAAAGGTCTGCTCTGCTTCCATAGTGTTAACATTTGGCAACTCCTCCTTCAGCTGGGCTGGATTGTACTTTGTCTTCCACTGTGGATCTCTATGGTTCTTGAGGTGCAAAGTATCTATGAGTTTGTTTATTCCAGACCACATTTTGTCAAGTGGTGGTGGTAGTGGCAATGGTTTGGAAGCAGCTTTCATGCCATCAACATATGCCAAGTATATATCACCCCAAGAAGATGGTGAGAAGTCCTTCAAAACGATTAAGAGCCAATTAATTATGATGAAAAATGCTTGTGATGGACTCTCTGACCTGTTGGCATGAAATAAATAATATAACCTTTCATAAGAAAACATTAAATAATATTGATACCTCCAGTTTAACTTAAGGGAGAGTAGCATAGACGACAAAATTCTCAGGACTCAATAATCATAGGCATGACTAAACCTATACTGAGGTCCAATACTATATGTTTAACTGTAAGTACAGGTAAGAGAAATGTACACCTGAGTTAAAGTACATAAAATGCAAACTCTGCTTGACTGGCTCTCAGATGATTCAAGTCAACTCTGCTAAGTCAAAGCAGTAGCAACATATTTTTAATGTGACTCTGTTTGTGTCTATTTGAAACTCTATCTTTAACTTAACAATCGATCTGCACCTGCAAAAGGTGATATTATTATTAAAGAGAAAAATGTCCAGGGAAACATGACTCAACTCATACATTTATATGTATGCGGAAATTGCAACATTTCAAAACAGCTATATATAGTGAAAGAAGATTAACCAAGGTTCACATACCGGAAAAGGGGATTCCATTTGTCAATAAATCCACTGCCTCGAACAATTAAAAAATCTCCACTGGACCATTTCTGCACGTGTTTTTTTTCACCAGTTTCTCTATTGCAAGATTTTGGTGCTTCCTCTGCACAGTCACCTAGTAATGCACCTGAGTTAGCTTGAGATAAAATCTCTCCATTTTCTTTAGTGTGAGTAAGAAAAAATTTTAGGAGAGTTTTTTTCCTTTTGGCACTTCAAACGTAAACATATAGTAAATAAAAGCTAATGAAATGGTATGGTAACATATCATAAAAAGGCAAATCTATTTATCCGATTTAAAAATCATTATGCAGCCCTAGCTACAATGTGGAATATGTTTTACATCAACAGGCTCAGTGTAAAGTAAAAGATAACAGGAGTCCTGCACTTAAAAAGCGACACTAAAAACAAAATTTTTTCAATTAAAGCTGCATTGCTTTCAAACTTGTTATGGGTGAGGCCTTTAAAATTTCAGAAACATTTAAGCTGTCCAAAAAGTTACATATGCACAATTGGAAATGAAAAGGCAAACTTATGGAGGGCCTAGGGGATAGGTTTACCTTGGGATAACACTGCTGATTGACCTACAGGTGTACTTGCCGTATCCAAAATGGAGTCTACCACAGATTCTACCTTATGAGTTTCATCAGTGGTTAGGGTTATATTGTCGACAACTGAGAAAGTAAAAAATACGAATAAGTATATGAATAAGTGAGTGCTCGCATTTTAACTGGAAGGAATTAGTGATAAAAAGCACTGTCCAGAAATGAAATTGCATAGAGCAATTACCAGACATGAGAGTGAAATAACATGTACTGACCAATATCAACATGACCCTCTAGCTAAGAAGATTGCTCACATGAATACTTTGGGACACCTTCAACTTGAGTCACCAATTATTTTATCTGATACTCAACCTCTTCTATCAGTTAGCAAGTGCAATTCTTTGCACTGTCTGGCAACCCAGATATCAAAAAGGTAACATGTCTGATCTTTTATCCAAAAATATTTTGGATTTTTCATTTGGTATAGCAGGAGAAGATTAAATTGGTGGTACAAGAAAATGAAGGAACATCTATTCATCGTTCACGTGAAGTTGATGACATGAAGAAATGAATCGTAAACATCTGAATGTAAATCAGCACTTACCTTCAACAGCACTTGCATCCTTTAAAACACCACAATGTTTTAAAAAGCCTCTAATATCAGTAGGAATACTTGGATGCCTGGAGGAAAGAAAATCTAAATGTTCCTGGCAAAATGCCATTCCATGGACAGAGGCAGAGTGCAGACATGAGGATAATTTACCAGGGGAAGTCCATTGATAACACTCTAATGAAAAAATGTTCCAAAAAAAAAATGGAGATTCAACAGTTATAACCAAATTATTATTATTAAATTGTCAAACGTTTTAAAAAGTGCGCCATTCTCAAATATAAGGGCTCCATAGTGAACACAACTGAAATCACATTCAGTGGAAGTACATTAATAATATCAGAATCCATTAGAGTCCAAACTGATTCATCCAAACCCTGACTCCATCAGATTTTTTTAACAGTGGTCCTTCAAAATTTGATGCATCTATGAAAGTTATTGTTATTTTTAAATCATAACAAAACAAATGCAGTTCAATAAGCAAGTGAAAATAGTAATTTACAACAAATTTTACACTATGAATGACTCCAAAGTTCACTGGATATCTTCTTCTCCTATTAACCATTAAGATAGCCGGCAAGTGATGTATTTTCTTTTAAAAGAAAAGTGAAAAAGCTTAGAGAAGAGAAAAAAAATTATGATAATCAAATGCCCAGAGAGTAATGTAACACACTTCTTGTTGACATTTCTCAAAAATATTGAAGGTGGATGAGTGAAAAGAAGGATTTAAACTATTAATGATGTGAATCAGAAACTAAACGTTAGGGCTTGCACCTTTCTCTTCATCATACAATGTGTGAATATCAACTTCCACTGCCCGTCTGCAACCCAAAGCTTACCACATCATTTCAAAATAAAAAGGAAAGAGTCATTCCTAATCACAGACTGTATTTAATGACTTAGAAAATCCTCCAATCCAATCGGCTATTGGCTCCTCTGGTTTCGGCATTAATAGGAAACTACATTTCATGCAAAATGAAGGTTTGGGACAAAAACAACTGCAAAAAGAGGGAACAGTTTTCATTTCATAAGCGCAAGTATACATCCGACCACATTAATGTTTATGAATTGTTAGTTCAACAGGACACACGTATCTTCAAGAATGTTTTTAATAATACAATACACCCTTTAAGAGCTATAATGCCAAAAAAGAAATCAACCAAGTACAATCTGAGGAAAGAGACAAGTCACCATCCTAAAATAAACACTGATAGGTTCAAAAACACGTTTGTTAATCGCTTAATTTTTAAACATAATCTAGTCTTATAATTTTTATCTTGATTTTCTCTGTAATTTATATATATACCTTCTTTTAATGTTGTAACATAGGATATGTGATTATTTATCTTATGACTTAATAAAGATTCAATTCAATTCAATTCAATTCAATTGCCATTGATCACCTCTAGCTTTACAGTCTTCAGTGCAGTCTTCAGGAGGATGTGAATAATTTGCCTGGGCTCTAAGCTTGACAATGTGAGCCATGATTGCCTCTCTGTCAGCATCAACAAACATCATTGAAAACATGTCAAGTGCCTTTCTTTGTCTTAATTCAGCTTCCAGCTCTCCATTCAGAAAGCATTTGCCGCTCTTTTCTCACTTAATCCTGAGTAAAAGAAACACATCTTAATTTTTACAAAGGATTTACAAAATAAAAATACAAAAAGCTTCCTTGAATTTTTTATCTAAAACGAAACTATAGACCCGAAATGGCTGCTAGATTCATATTCTTTTCAGTATTAGTCCGTTTCCTTTTTTTTTCTTTTTTTAGAGGGCGTCCTCGGCCACGGTCAGTGCAATGACCAAACAACTGTACTTAACAAAGCCTAAGTGCAATGGCTTTGCCAAGTAACGCCTGAAGGAGGGTACACCAGTACACCAAATTCGCCCAGGAATCGAACCTGGCCCCCCGAGGATTGTAGTAGAAACAAATAATAGCATGATTTGTACGTGGTAACTGGGATAAACACAACAAGTGATATTTGAAAATACAAATATGTGAACTTGTATTTGCAGACCTAGTTTTCCTCTTTAACAAGTGCAGTCAAGTGCAGATTTTTATAATACTAATAACTAAAATAGAGGCTTCGTCCACCAGGAACAGTTCTCGGCCACAAGAGTGAGAAAGATTGCGAATAAACAACGCGTTATTACCACTCATTGTTGTTAAACCACTTAATACAAGGCTTGTGTTGTGAGATTTCCGTCAGAAATTATCTGTAAAAGCCCATGTTAGAAAAAGAAGCTTTTGATCACCTAGTTTTTCTCTTAATGTAGTCAAGTGAGGCTTTTTATAATTGCTAATTCAAGTACTTTACATTCATTATCTTCACAAAAACTATGAGCGCCTTTTAGTTTTGGTGGCCATCAGGGTGGCTGACGCAACTGCGCGAAAGTAATAAGGAAATATTTAGGAGAGAATTGAAATCACAAATAAAACAGGCCAATGAAAGTTTACATTTCAAAGATAGCTTTATCACTTGACCTAAATTATGGAAAGAACTGGCCGATTTGGGCCTTCTATACAAATAAAATTTAAACTATATTCCAATAGCTGTAATGCACCTACCTTTGCGTCCCCTTGACCTGCTCAAAGTATAGAGTAACTGTAAACTCGAAACTCGACAGGACGAAAAAGAAAGTTACTTTTTGGAAATAATTGCTTTTATTTATATTTATGGGCCCTATACTTGAATGGTACCACTTACCTGAATTAAGTCCATGGACTTCGTTAAAGGCGACTGAAAGCCACTAATCAAGACCCAAGAATGACACCTTCCAAATTAAAAAACAAAGTCAACTAAAATTAGT
>NC_142524.1:19852074-19909574 GCF_964205215.1 Stylophora pistillata
GAAATTCATCCTCTGCAGCCCTGCGGATCCTGGATCTCCCAAAAAATGATTGTACTATATTTAATCATGGCAGCCATTTCAGCAGGAGTATTATCTAGACTAAACTCAGTCATGTTTCATTGACCACTTTCATTTGGCAGTTTATGAGTAGGTGACTTTGCAATTATGGGAAAACAAAGAACATCATTACTGTACAATTAACTTCTATAGGCACATAGCGTATCATAGACAGCACCCAAAATTGATTACAACTATATTTGGGTGGACTTCAAAAGGTACTGATAAGCCATAAAAGAAGTAAATGCTCTGGAATACAACATAATGACAACAACAAAAAATTGTCAACTATTGCTTTCTAGTTTGAACAAGCAAAAATCATAACATTTGCAGCATCCAAGAGCACTGAAAATTACTGAACACAGCTGTTTTAAGACAACATCAGCTACCTACACTGAAAGGTAAATCTGTTTTAATGATGGATCCAGGGTCTTTATATCTGGTAATGCAAGTTTTCCTTTTGGTCTGCTAGAAGCCTTCGGAGTTGGTTCCAGTTGGGTACTTTCTGCTGAAGATGAAACTATGACTGAAACGGGAAAAACGACAACCATTAACAAAGTACAGCAATCTAATGAACTTACACCAATCAAAACTTGTGATCTTTACTTCGTAGAGAGGGCATAAAAATATGTGTGAAGCTGTTTATTGCACTTTGGTATGGCAAACGAATATATAGCTATAAAACAGATAAAAATTATAAAAGTATTGTAAGGTTCTAAAGGTAAAAAGTTGCTGAATTCTCTTGAAATGTTCATGGTTATTAGGTTAAACATAAATGGTAAAAGCAGTAAGCTATTGTAATGTTGTCAGAAAAACTGCTACCAGCACCCCAAAAATTCTGAATCATAAGCTTGCCTGTAAGTTGCTCAAGTTAGGGTTTGCAAGAATCTCCCTTTTTTACCAATTGTGGTTAATCCCAACTTATCCATCACTTCAGTTGTCTGTACAGTTAAGGAGAGCAAAATGCTTCCATCAATCTCCTCTTCCTCAAATTTATTTGCGATATTTTCATTCTCGGATTTGCTCAAAGCCCACTCTTTCACCTCTGCACGTGACCATTCTACGAAATTAAAAGCACGAAAGTGTAGTTGAAAATATTGACAGAATTTATAAACATTCGGCTGTCTGAAAAAGGGAAGAAATCTTAAGCAACAAAAATAACACCATAATAACCTGATACATTCTTTCTTGGGCTAGATGCAACCAACGTCTCATTCTCAAGATTTGCGTGAATAACATGAAGTGTGTTTTCTCTCAACTACATTGGAAAACTCACTTGCGACTGTGACAAAATGAAGACTGACTCATCAGAGCTCCCGCTATCCATGTCAAGTGTTTCTTCAACCTTTTCCTTTCCACAGGGACTTTATTCGCCAGACCCTACCATATACGTTTGCCATCTTCGAAATGCATCCCACATTTCACAAACTGGAATAAAACAAGTAAAAAAGTCGCTGATTGGTGCCTTTTCCTGCCTTATAAATTCTCGCTCATGATTGGCTAAGTGATACTCGGACTCAATCCTCCTCTATTTACCCTTCATCCTTGTAACAGACAACATTCATGTTCCCCGACGGCCCTGGAACAAGTAGGCCCTGAGCATGAATGCGAGGCTGATGCGGGGAAAAGTTGAAGAGACTTGTAGTGTTTATGTAGTGGTTTCTTAGATTTCGCGTAAAAGTGCCGAAACATTATTGTTATGCCTACAACTATACCAACAGGAAGGCTAAGAAAAGAACCCAATCAAATACCCCGAAGTTGCAAATGTTACTTTCCACTGTTGTCAACAAATGACGAAAAAAAAAAGTATGCTCCTGGGATAAGTGAACAGGAATGACGTCGAAGGTGGATCGCAGCATGCTGGCTGGAAAGCCTAAATGTCACAAGGCATACTCGTGTATGCTCTGAAGACTTTGTAGGAGGGTTAGGGCCAACAAAGGCAAACCCTATTACCACGATATTTGATTTTCCTAAACATCTCCAACAAAAAGAAGTGAAACAACGCCAGGATCCGGAGACGAAACGTTTGAAGAATGCTTCCACGACAAACAAAATTCAAAAGGCAACTAAACCTAACCAATGGAAGGTTAGAAACCATCTGGATTTCTGGACTTGGGATTAAACCATCTCTCGTAACCAACCTGGCTTCGCATTCACAACATTACTTATG
The DNA here is from genome assembly GCF_964205215.1 of Stylophora pistillata. Classification (NCBI taxonomy): domain Eukaryota; kingdom Metazoa; phylum Cnidaria; class Anthozoa; order Scleractinia; family Pocilloporidae; genus Stylophora; species Stylophora pistillata. The sequence goes on from NC_142524.1 coordinate 19,854,302, forward strand.
GACTCAAAGTCGTCGGTCAATTCGAGAGCGAGCTCGTTGGCTTTTCCCGTCAGTTCGACTAACTCTTTCTTCTTTTAGTTGGAGACAGATATTCCTCAGGCCTGCAGGTATTTTTTAAGCTCTGGAACCTTCCAGTTTTTAAAATTTACTTCCATCTCTGCCAAACCGGCCAGACCTTTGTTGTACTTTGCAGCAACTCTCCCCCGCATTAGCCTCGCATTCACGCGTAAGCGCTTACTCATCCCAGGGCCGTCAGGGAATATGAATATTGTCTATTGTCATTTGCTGTCATAGTTGATCGAATATGGCACTTTGTGCCGAGGAAAGGCTGCGGAAAATGTGGCAATTTTTCCTTTGTTCATGTGAGGATGCTTCATCTGAACATGTTCATTGTAGTTGTGATGATTGTAAAGGCATAGCTGTCTCAAGAGTGACCGCATTCAGACATCATACACATGCCAGGTTCACCTGTCAGCTTAGAGCAGTTTAGAGGCAATGGGAGGCTTAAAAAATTTTGTCGCAAGAAATTAGAGGAATTTTGCAACAAGAGTAAAATGGGATGGATGGTGGACACATCATTAGGGGAAGATCTAAATCTAGTAGGCGAAGTCATGTTTGATGAATCGGCTGGCGTTTCTGATGTTCTTCATTCTGGCACCCTCGAAGACAGTTAACTGCGTGATTTACCTGAGGATGAGGCAGACTCCACCAAACTACACCATAACAAAATAGTGGATACCATCCTTAATGCGCTTGAGCTGCATCTTGATTTAAAGCTATCAAACATTGGATTTGATCACATCTGAGACTGGGGAAAGAAGCTATTAACCATGGGATTTAGCGAGCCCGTTCATTTGTGGCCAAAATGTTGGGAAGATGCAGAACAGCTGCTACACTCTGTTGGTTACAGGGATGCCAAAAAATACATGATTTGCCTTGATGAAAGCCACAGATGCCATTTTGGTTTGATTTCATCAGAACATGAGCTCTGCCCACACTGTAATAAAAAGGGAACAATTCCTTACTACTATCTTGGTTTGAGTCCCAAAATAAATCTTTTGGTGAGTGATCCAACCTTTTGCAAGAAAATTCTGGCACATTGGTTTGATAAAGAGCACTAGCTTGGACAAGAGAATTAGGAGGATTTTGGGTTTCACAGCAAAAAATGAGATATGGGATGGTAAAAGATTCTCAGCGCTTAAATGGCTTTGGAATCCCAGGGAGGAATGGCACTACCTGTCAAATGTCATAATTGTGAACGAGTCGTCTCAGTACAAGAAATAAGTTCCTCTCCTGATACACCTGATGGGGGACAGAAGCGAATAACCTGTCCACACTGCACATTTACAGTTGCACATACTGTTCAAAAAGTCAATGGCGATCCAAGAAATCTTGCATACATTGTACACTGGGATGGCTTTCAATCACTTGATGGCAAATATTAAATCACGGATCAGGAGCAATTGAAGTCCAGATAGCAAACAGGAGCAAGGAATACAGACAAAAACAGTCAGAAGTATTTGTTGTTGGTTTTGTGCCCGCTTATCTCTTACCTGAAAGACAACCACTATCCCTTGATCCCTTCCTGTCTCCCCTTCTTAATGACATCGAAAATGGATTTGTTAATGGTATCGAAGTTGATTATAGATTTCCATTGCCCCAGTTCCCTGCTGGGCCAACCATACTAAGACACCGTGTTTTATGTGTTACAGCAGACCACGTTGCTGTGTGTGAAATTTGCAAGGCCATCTTCTGTGGAAAGAAACTTTGTCGTTGTTGTAAGTGTGGAAGTACTTCGCTTGTGCACAGTAATCATTATTACTATGGGGTGTACAGAAAATTAGCCAGACTTCCATGGCCAAAGAGAAACAGTGATGAAATTGAAACTCTGAAAGCAACAGAGGATGAAAAAAGGAAAACTGTGGCCCAGCAAATGGCCAAACAATCAGGATTTACTGGATTGTCTGCACTTCATTGTCTCCATGTTCTGTATGGTTTTGATTACCGGAAACACTGTGTTTTTAGTGTCATGCACATGGTTTCTCTTGGTGTCATTAAGAACCACCTCAATTTCCTTTTGGACAATCAACTTGTCCATCAGTATTTGCTCCAGGAGAGACAGTCTGCAGTGCAGGCAGTTTTGGTGGTTTTCATCTCTCGAGTGTTTACGCCACGTTGGATTCGCTGCAGACCGGGAGAATTGGGGCGAGGATGTGAGATACAATACCCCAAATTGGGTTTTGAGAATGGGAATTTATTGGAAAATCCCAACTTGGGAATCTGTTTTTTTTTCCCTCCAAAATTTTGGAGGGACTCCAAAGACAAGTATTGTGCTGACGCCAGAAGTAATTCTGCATTCATAGCAACTAGTTGCTTTTTTCTTTGTCTTTATCTTAACTTTTATTCCATTCATTGCCTCAAATTAAGCAATCCAGCTCTCCACATCATTTTTCATCCTGTCGTTTGTTGAAAATCGAGCTTTAAACTTTGACTCGCTTCCTTGGAGATCACTGACACGTCATGTATTCAGGAAGTTTCCCAATAAAAAGAGATTTGAAGCTCTCTTTATCAGCCTCACTTTCGAAACACTTAGTAACTTCCACTATGGCTGCTTAAATTGGATTGTTTGTGGACAAATCGTGGTCATTCGCCATCTTGGTTGGAAATGGCGGGAAATGGATGTGTGGGACCTGGGAGCGACACTCCTGCTTTCACTCCCCTGTGAAATTGTCGTCCCGAGCACGATTCACACGTTCAAATAGCATCAACTGTGGTGAATGGCAACGACTGTTTCGACAAATGGCAACGGCCATTTACGAAAGGGAAAAATTGCTTCGTCGACCACTATGATCCATACCACGAGGAGGTAGCTCTCTCCCAGTCCCCAGATGCGCAAGTGTAACCCCCTTTCTAGTCCCTGAGGTACTGAGCGAAGCTGTGAATTTGAGTGCTTCCCACGACCACCGGGGCACGCAATAATGGTGAAAATGGAGTGAAATCACCACTATGTCCCCGGGTAGTCTGCGGGGGGGGGGGGGGGGGTGGGCTGCGGGGATTTAAATTGACTGGTGCATTAACAAGAGGAAAACTCGCTGGAATCTAATATTTTGTGGCAAAAGTCCAGATGTTAAGGAAGGAAAGGTGTGAGAATTAAATCGCAACTGTTCTGATCGACCGCATCTACTGTGTGGGATCGTTGAATCTCTTTTATCGCAAGTGTTCCTTCGGTCGATCGCCTCTTTTTTTTTGGGCTCTAGGTTTGGTAAATTTTAGGGTAATCCATTTGGGGTAGTCCATACAAGCAGTCCTTAGACTGGGTCCATCTGGGTAGTCCATGGACTACGGGTCAGCAAAATGTACCTACCCTGTCACGAATGCGATTTTCTTTATTCTCAAACACAACAACTGATTTACATGGAGGAAAGATTCAACTTCATCTTCACAGGGTCTGAAGGAGTGGTGGCTAAGCCTATAGTCTTGTAGAGTGGTCGCTAGGCCCTCTGCGACACTTCAGGATTTTGTTTCCTCTTAGGGGAATTGTTCTGTCTGCCATTTTGTTGATAACACATGGTACTGCATAAGTCTGAGCCAATGGGCAAATGGTCAGCAGTATAAGGGTTAGCCCATTGTTCCGCAGAGAGTACTGACAAAAGTCACTGTGGTCCAATGTTTAGAGGGGGCTAAAGAATCTCCCATTTCCTCTATTTAATTTGTCCTTAATAGCTTCCTTACTGAGAAACATTTGGGCTTGAACCATTCTAGTGGCTCGAGTAAGGTATTAAAGGCTAAAAATTTAAAATAAGGGGAGCGCTAAAATCTACGTGGGGCCATGAAGGCGCATACATAAATATCAATTTTGTTACTGATGGATGAGTAACATTAACTTTTACAAGTATTAAGATAGGTTACCTCTGTCATTGTAAAATGAAGATTGTAATGGTTTCTCGCTGTAAATTAAGTGAAGATTAATAGGGTACTTAAAAAAGATATGCAAACTGAGTTATCCCTAAATGATAAGAAATGAGGGTTATCAATTGGGTTGCTTTTGTAGATAAAACATTTTGAACAAGACTGCTGCAGATATGCATATGGATGACTTATAAAAATTATCCTTTCTCTGCCTTTTCTGATGTTTCCTTTCCACAGTAAAACTCTAAATAAGGGTCCTTTAGGCTCAAGTTCTCTGGTGATCATCGTCAACCATAAGTCCAGCACTTGCTACCTCTGAAAACTTGGATTCTGTAAACAATCAATATCAATACACTCTCAAATTTCCTTTATCAACACTCCCTGAACTTGATACAGTTGCTTTGCTGGACCTAATGTAGACAAAGGTATATTTATTTTATTTTATTAGATTTGCCGACAGGCAGGGACACTGCAACAGCCTCAGCCAATTACAGCGGGCTCAGTAAACTCACCCATCCCAACCCAGGGGAGCGCATCCATCACACAGTAATCTCATGCATGGGAGATTAACGTCTCCTATTCCTAACCCTGCAGGAGACGGGACCTGCATTTATAAAATGTTAAAAAATGTTTAAAACGTTATGAATTTTGAAATTTCTCTGTTGTTCGGCTCTGAAATTATACTTAAACAATTATTCACCTCAAGTTCGGTGAATATTGTCGAATAATCCCGTTGACTTCGTCTCGGGGATTATTCGACGATATTCACCTCGCCCTCAGTGAATAATTGTTAAATAGATTGTTTTGTAAATTGTGTCTTCTGATATAAAATTGCAACGCTGATGTCTCCCATGCTTTCCATATCTACCGAGACAGTTCTTATCTATTTTGCGGAGGTTTTATATCGGATCTTTGTCATAGAGATAAACCACAAGTGATGTGAATTTTCACGAATGATTTAGGCATACAAAAAGACTATGGGTTAATAAAAGCTTTAAAGTGTACTCTAAAGAAGAAATGTTTTTTTCTAGAGCGATGGAAAAAGATTGGTCCGCTATAACTTTGTCACATGAGCAAAAGTTATGAAAAACCTTTAATTCAATATTACCTGGAACAAGCAAACTAAGTTCTTGCTTTGTAGCTTCATCTTTAGTACCTTTAAAATGAAACAAATAAGAAGCATTTATTACCATTATATTCAGTTTAAACTAATGAAACTTAGAAAAGCTACTTTTAAAGCTAAGCTTAAAATTCTTACATAATATGTATTCATATGTTCTGCAATCAATCGATAGAGGTAGAAATGATAGACATGACAATGATTAACCAAATAAAAGTGTAATACTTACTATGAACAGAAATGACTTTCACCACGAAAATCTGAGGGCCCTCTTTTACTTCTTATGGCGACATCCACGACATGTCCTATTAGTGTTGCGATTTCTTTTCCATAAAGTATTATGTCTTTGTCTTTTAAGACGCATATACTATGACCTTCTTCGATCCATTCGACCAGAACCCACATAATGCTGCGAACGCTTCAAAACGTTTAGATCAGAGAAGACAACAGCAGGACTCAACTACAACGCACAAAAATTTCGAGTAAAGGTCGTTGCATACATCCCAGCCATTTTCCAAAAAAAATTATAGGAAAAATAGGATCACAGGAGCATCAATATAGGAAGTTTATACGATTTAAATCCCAAATATTGGAATTTTATAGGATGATTTTCAAGTACACACAGATGCCACGATCTTGAAAATGTCTCACCTTAATTCCAACTGTACTTTGTGCATATACATGAGTTTGCAATTCACTGATTAACTAGAAGGTTTGCAAATATGAACAGCGTTTTTCAATGGTCATAGTGATCACTTAAAACTTTCAAAACTGAACCACTCACAATAACTTTAAACATTACTTAGATACACAATAGTGATATATCCAATGTGCAACTTTTTTTGTAATGAGTAAGAAAACACTTAAATATGAGTTCTGTAAACCTTCGCTTGATGAATTTATTTTTCTGTTCAAATCCCAGCAAAAATAAGTTTTTTAACAACAACAGCAATAAGATTGATTTAACAATTTCTGATCAAATGAAGATGCCCTCCAACCTCACGTCTTCAAAAATGTCGATTCTCATGAAAACTGGATACAGATGTAGGAGCACTTTCCATGCCCATGTTATTACCTTCGCGTAAAAACAAAACTACAACAGTGTACAATATGTCTGTTAATCATTTTCTAGTCTTGAACTTATCATTTACGTTTTCTTTAATTTTAGCTTTCTAGGCTGTAACAGAAAGGTATTAATGATGTTCTGTTTTCGTTTTAAAACAGACTTCTGTTGCTCCCTTGTCTGCTGCATCGCTTTGTTTGCACTACTGATCTTCTTTTGTGCAGCTTCAATCATGGCTTGAGCAACTGATACTTCTTTAAAATCTTTATTCCTCATGGCATCTCGCAACTTTGCATTTGCCTCCTTTAAGATTGTATCCCCAACTTCCATGCACTCTTGCTGAGCTGCTTCTTGCCTTTCCAGCTCTTTCTCTTTGCTGTTTAGGTCTTTCTTTTCTTTGGCAAGTTGTTGTTTCTGTGCTTCTATTTGTGCTGCTTGTTCTTTCTGAAGAGTAAGTTGCTTTTTGGCCTCTTCCTTCTCCTTGTCCTTATCTAGACGCAAACATAATGAGCATGTGCAGAACGACCCAGCTGAAGGAGTTGCTTTGTGATTGGGACAGAACCAGGACCTTTAAAAGCCTTCAGCTCATCAGTTGTTGCACGGATGCCATTGATTTACGCTTCACTTAGACGAACTCTGTCATCTGTAACACTTTTTCCACTCTCTGAAAATCTCCTTTCAACCTCAGCATTACCATGTCCAAGAGAATAAGGGCTGTCTTCACAACCTTCATAATTGATGGGAATTTCTTTTCACCCATGACATCCTTCAGGTCATCAAGCCTTCTCCAGAAGTGGTCAACACGGATGAACGTCTGTGGCTCTTCAAATTCTTTATACCTATCTTCTGTTATGGTTTCTAGTTGATAGATTCTCCACTCATCAGACAGTTTTTCCAGATCCACACTTACTTTCATCTTCTTAGCCAGTATTTTAATTGCCTTTAGTGACCAATCTTCTGAATGGGCATCAGGTTTCAGTGCCTTGCTGCTTCTCAGTATGTTGTCAAGTGGTAATTTGCTAACTAGGTGCTTTGTTGCAGCTATGACGAAAGATTTGGATTCCAGGACAAACTGCCTCTGTTTTTCTTCTGAAAACTTTCCAATTTCTCTGCGGATTTTTTGACCAATTCCCAATTCTTTGTATGCCAAATGGTTTTCAAAGATTTCAAGTTGATTTTTGAGAATTCTTTGGCAGGCTTGTTTGCCAAAAGTTCTTTCCTGAGTAACCTTCCCATCAGCATTTTCAGGAGAGTGGTAAGTTGGTCATAAAGTAAGTGAATGAGCGGCTCTTCACTCTGGAAAAACCTCAGAAAGGAGTTAAAAATGCCAGCAACAGAGATTAAAAAGTGCATTTGCGCCACCAGGTCATGTGATTGAAGCTGACGTGTGATTCTGATGTACCGTTGATTGCTAGTGACAGACGATTGCTTCTCAGGTAAGACTGTAAGGAAGTACCTCTTTAACCCTTCCAGCTGCTCCAAAATTCTCAGCACTGCTGGTTGAAGGGAAAGCCATCTGCATTCTACATGTTTGAGGAACTTGTGCTTAGCAAGACCCATCTCTTCTTGCATTACTTCATAATCTTCTCGCCTGGCAGCAGACATTTTAAACCACAAGTGCAAGTCGATGACAAATTCTGAAATGCTACTACCAAACACCTCCAAACCTTTGGTGAATGCATTGTGGCAAATGTGACGATCGCAGGTGTCAATATCAGTAAGACCATAGTTCCTGCTGGGAAAATTCAGGAAGGCATCATTTACAATGTTCCAAACTGTTGTGTTCACATTTGGTCCATCACTTTCAAGCATTTGAAGCTGTTCTAAGGCTATTCCACTATCATGAAATGTAGAAATTATCTTCTCAGCAAGGTGAAGACCTGTTGCATGACCCATCAAGTATGTCTGTAAATGTTGAACGACGATTTTTGATTGAGCTGACGACCAGTAGCGAATTTTGATATCTAGCTGCTTATTTACTAGGGCATTTGTCGTCTCATCATACTGTAGGGTAAACGGTGACCCTGAGTTCTTCTTCACATCATCAGTTACAATTTTCTTGAAGTAAGGCCCAGTCACTTCAGAGATCAAGTATGATACCTTTGATGAGCTCATTGTAAAGTTGTTGGGGATTTTACCAGGAAACATGGCATCTAAGGTCTCCTTGATGTTATCACAAGAGGCATAACTGTAGTGAGAACCAACCATTTTCATAGCCCAAATCAACTCTGCCTTCGTTGCTTCATCCATAAGAGAAATACACTGCAATGTTCCACTTAATTGCTTTGTCCAGTTTGAGAATTTTGCGGTGGTGAAACAGAAGCTGCGTTTGAGGTATTGCCAGGTTCTGTTAATTGAGTGGGTGCAAAAACCATTTGGGAGCCACTGAGTATTTCATTTGCCAGTGTTTTGTGACTTTGGCCCATAGCATGCTGAAGTAATTGTGGGAGTCCTTGGTTGTCGCATCGAAAAAGCTTTTTGCAGATGGAGCAGAAAGCCTTTCCCACCTTATTGCTCGGCTGGCACCAACTAGAAATTTTATGACCCAGTCTATCTGTCTGAAGAAGCCAGTCCTTCTTGAAATGGGTCTTTTCACCAGGCATTTTAAAGAGTATTTACATCAGTAACCTGCAATGAGAAACGTCCTGTGTTAGGGCTAGAACAACGTTTTCTACAATAGTTCAGTTACAATTACCATGTCATGACAATCATTCTTTATTGAAACAAGGGCGCTTAAGCATTTCATCATAGTCTAGGATGATCTGTGTTACAAAATTTGTAACCATTTAATGTCCTCCGCACCCAAGCAGCTCTGGAGGTAAGGGACGCCACACCCTTCAGAATTTGACCAGCACGGAAAACTAAACACCAAATTCTGCCAGTAACCACAAACAAAACATGCGTTGATACAGATGCCCGGCTATTTTCTTAAAGATTAAAGTAGAGGCTCAAGAGGACGGCACATCGATGTGCCTGGTATGTCTGTTTGTATTTTGTAAGGAAATGTCTCAAGTGACATTATGGACACCACCTCCAAATTCAAGACAAAAATTGCACGCTCAGATGAAGACAAGACGTAATACTTAGTAAATCTCATTAACATTTGACTATACAAATAGGTTGAAAATGGTCTTACCTTGTAACACTGCTCCCAGTCTCATTCAGTCCAGCCTAAGAATAATATCAAACCACAGGTGACAGCATAACACAGCCTGTAGTTAGAGTACACTCAATTCAAACTCAATCTGACCTGTTGGACACACTCGCTTTATTTTCTTACTTATAACTTAAGCAGTATTTATAGGAAATATAGGACTGTTTGCCCTATTATAGCAGTTTCATAGGATCCTATAAAATAAATAGGAAATATAGGATGGCTGGGATGTATGTCGTTGTAGAGCGGAATAGAACGTTGAAATGAGCGGCAAACCTGGAAACTTCACCTTATTGGATTATATTTGGTCATGTGTCAGTCATATGAAGATTTTGCTCATGAAAGACTGGGACTAGTGATCATGTGATCCATTCAGCGCCATGGTCGCCATCTTGTGAACGGTGATCGAAGTAGCGATAAATGACTATCTATTAAAGTTAGTGTTAACGCCTGCTAGTATGAACCATGGATGGGAATGAACATCAAATTTACAAAGTAGATAAACTTTACGGCCAAGAGAAGTATGAATATACGGCTTGTAAACGTGTTCTCTCTCGCCAACAGACAATGGAAACTCACATGCGCTCTGTGCATCGTTACGTTGGACCGGGTAAGAAAATGTAAGAAAATGTGTCTAAGCTTAGAGTGCATTTCACAATGTCTCAATGCACTTCAAGCTTACATTTTTGTCAATAATGCTTGTAAGTTTCGAAACCAGTAAGGAAAAACTATAGAATTGATAAGCAATTCTTTTATAAAAATGGCAATTAAGCTTAAGAAATTAGTTTCAAAATCCTCTCTTCCTCAACTGTTCCTTCTGAACCTACCCCTATTCTTTCATTCCTCTAGCACTTTTAGAAAAGAAGCATCGCATTAATATTTCTTATTCTCAGTGTTTTAGGTCTGACCTGAAAGCAAAGAGTGTTACTGAAATTTTGGAGAAGATTATGCTTCTAAATGGCAATTCCAGAAACCATGTTAAAATAAGATTTCCAAACTTTAATGGTGTCTGTGGTTAGATATAAGAAAATATAACTTTTTAACTCTCAATATGCCAGAATTGAAATTTCCCATTGCTTCAAATAAGACTTCCTTGCCATAATATTTAAGTAAAGATATGTTCTTAAGCTTTCTGTATAAAATATTCTAATCTGGCAAATAAATTGATACTTGATACTATCTATATCGAACTTAGGCCATCTCAGATCTTCAGCAATAGTACAAATTTTATCAGTGTTACTGAGTTAGTCAAAAGGGGTTGCATAACAGGAGAATGGAAAGACTCTCTTTTCTCCGACAACGTAAAAACGATAAAACATGGCAACTTCTAGCAAATGAATTTTGCAACTACAAAGATCTGACAGAAACTTACGGAACTCTTTCAAATTTTAACGTAAAACATACTGTAAATACTGATGTATAATCCTTACTAGTAGATAAGCTGCAATCCAAATTTATCAAATATAACCCTCGAAAAGGTTTGAAAAGAGATCGAAAGAAGTCACAACTGGAGTCTTAAGGAAGGTCTTATATATTTATTCGTTGCATTAAAAAATGTACACCTCTGTAAACTTTTTCATAACGAATAAGTGTAATAATAATAATATTAATAATACTTTATTCAATCAAATCACAAAAAAATTATAATATGAAAGAAAGGGAGACACCAGAGGTTAGCCCTATCGAGGGTGTTTCCAAAATAATCATCTAGTTAATCATCTATTTGAATATAAAAATATAAGAACATTAAGTTGCAATTTAACAATATACAATACCTACTACAAAAACTATTTACAATATTATTTAAAAAGGTATTTCTTGACTTTGGTCATAAATGTTCGCAGAGACTCTGCTTCAGCTACGTCTTAGGTAATTTATTCCACCGGATTACGATTCTCACAAAGGATGAGTACTTGTAAAATTTTAATCTAGCTGATTTGACTTTCAATTTGTAACAATGATTAGAACAGAGAGGACGAAAGGCACTAGCATAAGTAAACAAAGATGGATTTAGACCATTTTAACTATGAACTTTCTTGAAACATTCCACCAGTGATAGATACTCTCTTCGCTTCTCTAGGGTAGGCCAAGGTAGAATACCCAATCTTTCCTGATAAGACAGGTCTTTGCCATTTTCGCCAAGGGCACACCTGGATGCTCTCTCCAGAGCATAAATGTCCCTTTTCAAGTGGGGACTCCAAACTGGTGCACAATATTCAAGAATAGGGGGAACCATAGTTTTGTATAGCATGGAGAAGATCTTTGAGTTCTTAGTACCAACATTTCTCTTAAGAAACCCCTGGACAGCATTTGCTTTCTTTGAACATTTTTGAACTTGTAGTGACTATGAAAGGTTAGATGTAAAATATACACCAAGGTCCTTTGTATCGTTCGCTACCCTTAAAGGCTGATTTAGTAAGTTGTACTGTGGAATTGACTTGTCTTTGGAGTGGGATATCCTCATTACCTCACACTTGTCGCAATTAAACATCAATTGCCAATCATTGCTCCATTCTTCAAGTTTATCCAAATCTTGTTGAAAAAGCATGGTATTGAAGTCCCAACAATTGAGCACACGCACACGGTAAACTTTCATATCATCGGCAAACAACCTTATAGACGAGGATAGCGTATTGCCAATATCATTTATGAAAATCAGGAATAGCACCGGTCCTAACACTGTACCTTGTGGTACACCAGATTTAACTTGCACTTATGACGAACTTGAACCCCTAATAACCACACGCTGTAAACGGTTAGTGAGGAATGATCTTAACCATGATACAACTTCGCCATGAATACCATAGGCCCTGAGTTTCAACATTAATCGTTCGTGAGGGACAGAGTCAAATGCTTTTGAAATATCAAGGAACTTCACGTCTGTTATGAGACCTTTGTTTCTAGCCATAGGACCACTCGTTACCTCCAGAAGTTGTGATTGGCAGGATTTCCCCTTCAAAAAACCAAATTGGTCTGGAGTGCAGATAGAGTTTGATATCCCGAAGTCTAATCATTTCTAGCGGACTACTTTCACGCAGACTTTGCAAACAACGGATGTGAGAGATACTGGGTGATAATTTCTGTAGTCGTTTTTTTAACCATTTTATGAATTGGAACAACATCTGTTTCTTTCCATTTACAAGGAACTATACCTAATAATAGTGATTTATTAAAAAGATTACAGAAATGAGTAGCGAGTACAACACAACAGCTCTTCAATATTGCTGGATGAATTTGGTCTGGGCCAGGAGACTTGTTCGAGTTAAAATCCTTTGAAATTTTCAAGATATCGTCTGGTGAACACCTGATAGAACCAAGCTGTTCCAACAAGACCTGTGGGAAATTTGGCATAGATTCCGTTTTTTCTGAAGTAAACACCGAAGCAAAGTAATTATTCATAAATTCAGCGATTTCATTCTCTTTTGTAATAACAACGGATTCATTGGCCTGAATAGCGATCAGGTCATTTGTGCCTCTTTTCTTCGAGCCGACGTAATTTCAGAAATACTTCGCGTTATCACTTCCATTATGGATGTCATTAGCCAGTTTTTCCAAGTATTCCCACCGGGCATTCACGTTTTTTGGCGATTATTTAAATTTCTATACTTTTGCCACAGGTTTACTTTATTCTTATTTCTGGCCATTCTATACAGCGTTTTCTTCTTTTTACAGAGCTTAATAATCTCTGTTGTTATCCATGGAGGCTTACCATTTTTTCTTTTCCTCTTTTTCGGGATTGACTGATCGATTTCAGTTAAGAACAAGTCTGACCAAACATTCCATATTTCGTCAATGTCATCGTAAACATCGTAAACATATGCACAGTTTCAGGGAATGTTCATAAACAATTCGTTTAAAGAAGCCCAGTCGGCTTTACGAAAATTGTAAAATAATTTCTTGGAAGCTTTGTGGCAGTATGGGTGAACATTTATATTGAAAGTTACGACGCTATGGTCTGATATTGGCTCGCCAGCGGTCGTATCATGTATAATATCTTTGTTTTTAGTTAAAACCAGGTCTAGGATGTTTTGACCTCTAGTGGGAGGAAGGACCATTTGAGACAAGAAATTATCCAGAATAGTATCCGAAAAAATTTCATACATTTCAGAATTATTGAGGATAAGATTGTTACACCAGTCAATATCCGGCAGGTTGAAATCCCAAGAACAATATCTTTATTTCGTATAAAATCCAATTCTCTGCGTAGGATCTCCAAAGGTTCTAAGCCACTCGAAGGAGGACGATAAAATACTCCCAGCACAAATGATTTCTTTTTTGAATGATGAATGTCAAGAAATAAAATCTCAGCGTCCAAACCTGTAGGGACGCGCTGGTGGCAAATTAGATCACCATTTACCGCAATAAGGACTCAACCGCCTCTTTGATCTCTGTCTTTGCAAAAAACATTGAAGTTTGAAGGGAATAGCTCGGAAGAGAAGACTGAAGCATCTAAATGCGTCTCGGTTACTGCTATAATATCATACTTTCTTGTAAAACCTTCTGCCTCGAGAATGGATGCCTTGTTTACCAAACTTCTGGCATTGAAGGAGCAATTTTGAGACAATTTGCAGGCCCAGGATTCGAAGAAATATTGCCACATAGTAAGAGCTTACATACAAATGAGGTGCAAAGGCCAAACTCATAACGGCACCATCTTGTAAGACTTGAATGACTTTTGCTGTCGAAGTCCAGGGCGTACCATAAACCATCAAAGAACCGATTATGTTGTGAAATACTAGTTACACTTGTGTTTAGAATAAAGTTGACACGGTTATTTGTATTAAATGGCGAAGAACGGAGCCACAAAGTCCATAAAAGGGGCACAGTTGATGGAAGCGTCCAACCCACGACTAACCTGGTCGAGTATATTTAACAACAGGATAAGGTTTACAGATGTGTTAACCTATGCAAAATTTAGGTGGCCAATATGAACCACAAATGTTTAATGACATGCTATGAATCATCCTGGAAGCTTTGACCTTAAGTTCTGCAAGCATAACCTACCCTCTCATTCAAGTGAATAATGAGGACGTATTGATAATAAACTTCAACACTACTTGCAGTGCATATACTGAAGAAAATAAACAATATTTTTAAAGAAACAGGTTTGAACAGTTCTTCTGTCATCTCCAGTTCTGATGTCTACAAAGTACAAAGTTGAATTTAAGGTGTATAGTAAAATGCTCATGTGTGACCACAGAAAAAGGGTCAATTTACATGGACACAAGTTAATCCTGCCATTTTGTTCCATTGTGTTTTCTACTGGAACATACAGCTATAACTTGGCTAAATATCTTTGCAATTTACCAATATCCCACATTCCAACTCAACATTGTACCTTCGACTCCTCTACCTTCATCTGGAACATCCAAGGTTTATCTTTGTTTGACGAAGCTATGATCTTGTTTGATAGAGAGCCTTTTTCCAAAATTACCCCTCTAGGAATGCATTGACCTTAGCAGTCAGGTATATTTCTGGTGGCAACTCCGACCTTGAGTTAAGCAACACGAACTTAAGGCTGGTTTTCACTTGCGACGGAGTCGTAGTCGGAGTCGTAATCAGAAGCATGGAGCGATACGATCTAGTGAAAATCAAACTGACGGAGTCGGAAGCAGAACGCCGATTCTGCCTATGACTCCGTCGCTTACGATCTAGTGAAAACTGCATTGTCGGAGTCGGAAGCGGAAGAATAAACCAATCACAATCCTCAATTCCATCTTTCCAAAATGCACAAATAGCCGTAACAAATTTAAACGTGTGAGATTGACGGTAAAATTACGAAATTAAAAGTTAAAATACTCGAAACCTACCGAAAGTACAATTCACGATCACTAAGTCTTAGTTCGCTGACGAGGTTAGCATACTCTTCCTAAGCTGCTCGAAGTCGATAAATATCACGAAACCAAAATCTCCTTCCTTTTCGAACGATGTTATTCCTGTATTGTCTCTGCCTGTGCAAAATAATGATTAATAAGAGCCAAAGTTGCTCTTCGTCCGCCATGTTGTCTTTGGCGCCCAAATTTGTACTTTCGCGGGCCTGGAATTGAGCATTGTGATTGGTTTATTCTTCCGTTTCCGCTTCCGACTCCGACAACGCGGTTTTCACTAGATCGTAAGCGACGGAGTCATAAGCGGAATCGGAAGAAAATGGAAACGTTCTGATTCTTCCGACTCCGATTTCGTCAAGCTTATGACTCCGCATACGACTCCGTTTTTCAATTTTCACTAGGTCATAAGCGCTCTTACGACTCCGACTCCGACTCCGACTCCGTCGCTGATGAAAACCAGCCTTAAAAAGCCTTTTCTCCATAATCACACTCCAGGCCCATTTTTGTTAGGTCAAAGAGCTCCTGAAATTTTAGGGAAATTAAAGTGAGCAATATTTTAAAAAACTTTAGTATCGTAAGATTGTCATTTCAATTGGTGGAGGAGCTATTAATAAATGCAATAATTTTTTTAATGTCCAATAGCAATTGAAAACAAAAACAAATAAAATGGGACTTATTGTCTTTTGAATATTTTCCCCGACAATTGCAACCCAACTAGGATTACCTCTACATCAAGCAAGGTCTCTTATTGTCAGAAATCAATAATAAATGCAAGGGTAATATTTTTTTTAAACACCTTATACCCAAATTGTTACCCAGGTGTATCTACATGGGCTATTAATGATGAAATAAACAACTGAGGTACTAATTCAATATTTGCATCTTTGGGGGATTTATTTGAGGCTTGGTGTTTCCTAGACTACTTACAATGTGCAACATTGCCCACTTCTCAGATCTTAAATGCAGCCAGGTCCATCAGTGTCCAAGTAAATGTTGCAGGTTAACTTGATTTTCAGGTTAAATCTGTTTCCAGCATAAATTAATCTGCTTCAACCTGAAGATAACTCTTTTACTGATGATGACATGAAAAAATTGGAATTAATTGAAAGGAATTCCAGTACTTTGTTATGTTCAAGATGAAAGAGGATAGCCTAAGCTGGAAACATTTAACCTGAAACAAAATCAAACAAAATCATTAAATGTGTTTAGAAATGGAAAAAGTGTAGTCTGGAGATGTCATGAGTTTTATAGAAATTGATTGCCTCTGACTGTTGTTATTTTTGCAACAGACGTTTCGGCTAATGCTTAAGCCTTAATCAGTGATATGAAAAACGAAGATCGTTATCATACGCTATTTAAAGTTAAAAACGTGACGCGAAGCTTGCGCGCGTAACTATGTATTTGATGCTCGCGCGAGGTGTTCTCCATGAAAAGAGCAAACAACATTCCATCTACCAATAAAGGCAGACGGGAAGAAATACAACGAGCAAAGGCCGTTCTGCGAGATAACAATTATCCAATGCCTTTTATACAGAACTGAGAGAGTGTTATTTAAACAACCCACCCCAGACCAACTTCAATGGCTTTGTAGTGCTGCCGTATGTACAGGGTGTTTCCGAGAAAATAAGTCGCATATTGAAACAACAAAAGCTCAAAGTAGCCTACAAACCACAACAAACAATCAACAGCCTTTTTCCACGCCCCAAGAAGCTAGACGAACCTGACCGCCAGAAATCAGGCATGGTGTACAAAATTAATTGCACACAGTGTAATTTTAAGTACTATGGCCAAACAGAAAGATCATTAAAGACCAGAATTGTGGAGCACAAAAAGGCAGTTGCAGGTTTTGACTTAAACTCCAAAGTGGCAAACCATGTCCACCTTTTCGACCATAACATGGATTTCACAAACGTCAGGGTCGTTGGTTTCGAAACTAATTACCACTAGAGACTTTTCCTTGAAGCCTGGAACTCTACTTTGGATCCGAATGCGAGGAGCGATCACGTCGTACTTCCAGAAGCCTATAAAGACCTCGCCCGAGCATCAAATGCATAGTTACGGGCGCAAGCTTCGCGTCACGTTTTTAACTTTAAGAGTGTCTCTGTAAAAGCGGTCCGGTCAATTTTGCTTGAGACACAGATTTCCCTCATTTCTTGTGAGTTGTAAGACATTCATGTGCCTATACTAAAACCACAATCCGTTTGATCGGATCTCCTTATTTTTCAAAGTTTTACGGAAATGAAATTTCACTCGAGCGAAGGCCTGTCGTGACACTTTTCAAGACTTTAATTTGAGACAACTTTGGAGGACAATTTAAAAAAAACTACGGAACTCAGCAAAAAACAAATACCACAGCCACGTATATTAATTCTATCTTATCCATCGAGGCGACTTTCGTGAACACATTTCAATCAAATAAACAGGAAGACTTGAATGACACCTTATCGGTCCGCTTAAGTCACACACGCGAAAACCAATAAAATTTAAGGTAAATTTTTGAAAAAGTGAGGCGTTCTTAACTGATCCAACTAACATAGTTAGGAAGTAGATGGCATAGAAAAGGTAACTACAGAAAAAACTTTGCGGCACGACCTTTACGAAAACTTTATAACTCCCAGAACTTACCTAATTTTCGGCAATCTCCAAGTTTGGCTGCCATTTTGAGGGACTTATCAACATGAAGCGTTGCAGACACAAATCGAGCAGGTAGATCTAAAACCGTAAGAAATACATGCGAAAGCAATTCAAATAAACTTTACTTTCTATTCAAGCAGCAAAATGTGAAATTATTCGTAATACTTACCATTCCTACATTCCCATGCGACCATTTCTTCCAACAATTCAAAAACAACTAGTGTTCAAATTCCCCTCGTCAGTCCACCATAAGAAATAACCTGTGTCACCCAAGCTCGGACTCAAATGTGAAGTACGAATCAAATAACACAACTGCTTCTTCTTGGAGGCAATATCATGCTGGTATTTTGATTTTCTGATCGACAAGAACGGTGTTCAGTAAGGGATCGCCATGTTTACCTCATACACGGACCGCTGGCCAGCCGCTGAGTGAAAACAGAACGGTGTGGGGTGGGGTGGGTGGGGGCTTATCGTCATAAGATATTAGAATACATGCTTAAAAAACTTTGGGACTCCCAGTCTAAACCGTGAAGGCATGCTTAGTGGTACAGACTACTTTTATTTTGTTCACACAACTTTTTCCTTTAAATCAGGACTGGTATTAATTAATAGAGTTATCGATGTATTTTTAAACGGGGTACCATATTACTTTTTGCTTGTCTTCTGTGGTATAAAATAAATTGTCTATTTTACGAGAACCTTTTATTTATGCCCCATTGCACGGAATGAACACTGTACTTAGAATGTTTTTTTCTAAGTCATTTCTGCTGTTCCCAAGAATGCATGCAAAATCATTGCTTTATGTACAAAGCTGACTCCAAAATACGATTTACCGCAACAGTAACCAATGTCATTTTCGTATGGCGTTAATAAAACTAGCAATGTACAATTTTTAGTGTTTCCCACTTATAAGCTCGACATAAAATTGTTAAGTGAACCATGTTAGTCTCAGCTCATACCTTTAATCGATCTGACCTTTTATCACTAAACCCTATTCTTTTTGAAATATTCCGCAAGCAACCGTGAGCGATAATCCTACTCTTGTACGTTGGATCAGCCATGATCTAATCGGCCCAAAATAACGAATATAAATATAGAGGCAAGACCGATACAACGTCTTCAGGCACCAGAGGAACTTCAGCCTTCTTCAGGCACCTGAAGAAGGCTGGTTTGGCCAGCCGAAATATAGTGCTCCGTCTTGAAACTTATCTACGTTGTATCGGTCTTGCCTCTATATTCCTATTCCGTTTTCATTTTCAAATTTATTGTCCATTTTTTTTCATACGACAACGACAAAGAGTTTTATAAGTAAACAGAATGTTTGGTATACCACGCTTGTATATACAAAAACATGGAAAAGGCCGGCTAAATAAGCTCCTCCCCTCGGCCTGCTCCTAATTTTTGGTTGCTTTCGCCCCATGTCTCTGCACGACTCCCTGTTGGCTAAAAAGAAATTTGAAAGACTACAATGCAGGACGCCTTTTCTTCTTCATTTCAGTTACCCTCTACAATTCTTTATAAGTATGTTTCGTGTTGAGATTTGGAGCAAACTTTTTCCGCTAACCTCTGACCTGGGGTCCACGAGGGATCACGAAGTTTATGAGGTGTAGCCTGAATGTCATCAAAACAACCACTGGGCAAATACATGGGACGCAAGTGTTCTCTGTTAAAAACAATACAGGTGTGGTTGGACAACAACGGTGTTTAAGGAGGCTCCGAAAGGTTTTCCGTTGCCATGGTGTTTGTGAAACGATGACAGGTTACAAGAAAAGGGCTTAATCGTGTGGGAAAACTAAAAACATCTTTGCAACTATATTGTTGGGCAAGACGTAAGGTCCACAAACAGACACTCAAATTTTCAGTTATTGTAAATTATCTGAAAAACTAAGTCGGTTACCTACCATTTTAGTTTCTTTGTAGGAAAGCTCCCGAATTTCTTTAACTTCTCAGAAAGTATGAAACAAATTTATCTAGCAGATTTTAAGACTTCTTCCTGTACTTATAATTGTTGCCAACGCGATACAAGTTCGGGAGGTCTAAAGGAACTCGCTCTAACTTTGTATACTCGATACGATTTCACTGATTTCCGCGCCAAGGGAGCAATTCATGAGTGGTCTGTGGTTACGCTCGCCAGGCAAAGAATGAGTTTGTGACTTTCTCACTCAATTGAAGAGACTATGAAATAGTTAAAAAGAATACAGACTGCGAGCAGTTTCTTATTTTTCTTAAATATAGTGAGGTCACGCGTATCTTGTGAGCATGGAGAAGCCGCGAGATTGGTGACTCGTGTGTCGCGTCTTTACCGCTCCACGCTCTCGGAGTTGAGCAAAGACAAGAATCTTTACCACTGATGCGATACAAGAGGCTCAATGGTTATCTCGATGATCTGAACACATTTATTTACAGTACATGGGAAAGATTTGTTTATAAATGTATGAACAGATGCCGATCCTTTTTGGAACGAAATGTATTTAAAGAGAAAAAGAATACCCGGAGCAAAACAAGAGTTGTCTAGATCTGCAACACAAAGCATGCTTTTGCACAAAGACCGAGAATCGTAATGCATATTATGAATCTTTAGTGAATATATTCGAGTGTTCCCAAAAATCTTCTGATAATCTGCCCGCACCCACCCCACACCCTCCCCCTCAGCACTGAGCCGTACTGTTTTCACTTAGCGGCTGGTCAGCGGTTCGTTTATTAGGTAAACATGGCAATCGCTTCGTGATCGCCGTTCTTGTCGATCAGAAAATAAAAAAACCAGGCTGATATTGCCTCGAAGATGAAGCAGTTGTGTTATGTGATTCGTACTTCACATTCGAGTCGAAGCTTAGGTGACACAGGCTATTTCTTATGGTGGAATCGACGAGGGGAATTCGAACACTAGTTGTAGTGTTTGAATTGATGGAAGAAATGGTCGCTTGGGAATGTAGGAATGGTAAGTTTAACAAACAATTGCAAATTTTACCGCTTGAATTGAAAGAAAAGTTCATTTAAATTGCTTCCGTATGTATTTCAGACGGTTTTAGATCTACCTGCTTGGTTTATATCTGTTACGCTTCATGTTGACAAGTCCTTCAAAATGGCGGCCAAACTCGGAGATTGCCAAAAATCAGGTAAGTTCGTGGAGTTATAAAGTTTTCTCAAAGGTCGTGCTGCAAAGTTTTTTTCTGTAGTTATCTTTTCTATGGCGTGTTCTTCCTGGCTATGTTAGTTGGATCAGTTAAGAACGCCTCACTTTTTCAAAAATTTACCTTAAATTTTATTGGTTTTCGCGTGTGTGACTTAAGCGAACCGATAAGGTGTCATTCAAGTCTTCCTGTTTCTTTGATTGAAATGTGATGTTCACGAAAGTCGCCTCGATGGATAAGATAGAATTAATATACATGGCTGTGGTATTTGTTTTTTGCTGAGTTCCGTAGTTTTTTTTTAAATTGTCCTCCAAAGTTGTCTCAAATTAAACGGATTGTGGTTTTATTATAGGCACATGAATGTCCTACAACACACAAGAACTGAGGGAAGTCTGTGTCTCAAGCAAAATCGACCGGACTGCTTTTACAGAGACACTCTCTTAAATAGCGTATGATAACAATCTTCGTTTTTCATATCACTGATGAAGGCTTAAGCATTAGCCGAAGCATCTGTTTCAAAAATAACAACAGTCAGAGGCAACCAATTTCTATAAAACTCAAAATCATTAAATACCCCATTATAACATTGAATCTCGAGTGTCAAACATTTGTCCTCAAGACCTGCTATTTCATCAAATCCAGTTTTCTGAAGATTGAAGCGGTCAAAAAATATTTGATTTGTTTCGCCTTCAACTGTTTGGGAAGGATCTGAAATATCAAGCTGCCTAAATCCAGTGGCCATGCGACGTTGTAAAACACGCAACACTTCCCCAGGGTTGTTTCATAACATTGGATTGTTGACAAAGCTGTACTGTTTCCTGCACAGCTTCATCAACAGATATACATCTTGGAGTACCAGTATTATTTGAGATGTTGGGTTGATGTGTCAGTGATTGTCTTTCTAATTCCTCATCTGTGACTTGGTCGTCATTACATGTAAGTGCATTGTTCACTACTGCTGGCGAAGTAATGGATGTACTTTCAGAACGTTGAGAGACATTTACACGAGCATCAGTGAGACACACAGGCATTCATTATGTAGAATGCTAGGAACCAATAACTGTGGACTGCTTGGAGTTTCAGACAAAAGAAGTATATCTCAACTGCTTGGATTTTGAAAGGTGCTGTCTTTCCTTTCATAGTCTGAGTTATTGGTAGATATAGGGGGATCTTCCTGTGGTGCATGTTTATTACTAAGGAAAAATAATTTATTAAAAGCAAACGATAAGAAAAAAAATATTATCAAAGAAGTACGAGGTAGGGCATACCCAGAGGGAGGGGGTTACTCCGTTACACTGGCTAGGTGTTTGTTCAGCTCCAAAAGGTATGGTTTTTGAGCTTTGGTGCAGAAGGCAACAAACGTACCCAACCATCAGAGATTTCTTTAATCTTTATTGTACTTGATTAGAAGATTCTTAAGAGTGGATCTATGTGGCTTGGAAGAACTAATAGGATGAAGGTTAATTCAATGTTCGCATTACTGACGCTGATCGCAACTCAAATCAAAACCTAAAAAGTCTAGTCTTAAAATGAACTATTCATGAACTGTCAAAGGAAAACGAACTACTCGCGAGTTGTCATATATAGGAAACCGCAGTCACTTAACTATTTAAAACCACAGAGAAATATAGAAAAATAACCACGCATATTTCGATAATCACGCATAGTCACGCAACGAAACTAGAACTGTTCATAACAAATCCTCCACGGCCAAGCTTAAGTGCAACTATCCTTCTCGATGAGTGGGCAGCATTTCTCTATGGATCGCTTACGTTCACCCTTGCGAGTCTTCACTTGTACATTCCTAACAACACTATCTGGCCTAGGAAATACATCTGTGACTCTTGCAACATCCCAGTTTCCCCTTGGTGCATTGTAGTCTATTAGCAGGACTACGTCGCCGACCTGAAGTTGTCTTTTCTTAAGCAGCCATTTTGCCCTTCTCATCAAGATTGGGTAGTACTTGTATACAAAGCAATTCTAGAAAACTACATTTTGTGTGACACTTTCAGTTTGTTTTGGGTTTTTTTTATATCTAAGAGGAAAGGTGTGACAAATGCTCGCACATATTATCAAATACTATCATAAGACTTTAACTATTCGTGGTATGTCTCACCTCTGTGATAGAATAAGTATGACTGTGCATATAGGTTGATGATCTGTTCGTTCTGAGAACAGGTGGCTGAGATATCCTCGCTTTGAACGTTGGGTAATTGTGAAGAAGAGCTCCCAAAAAACCTGTCGGCTGACAGTGGGCTGTTTGTCGGCCGACTGTTGGTCGATTGTCGGCCAACTGTCGGTCGACTGTCGGCCAACAGTTGGCCAACAGTTGGCCAACAGTTTTAGTCAAAAGTGTCGGCCGGCAGTCGACCAACTGTTGGTTACCTGTCGGTAACTTGTTGGCTACAACGTGTCGTAAACTTTACGTTATTTAGTATGTACAGTTGTTGTAGAAACCAATACGTGTCGTAAACTTTACCTTATTTATCCATAAAAGTGAATTGAAAAGATACACTGCATACTGTACGGGAAACTTTAGTGTGTACAGTTGTTGTAGAAACCAATCCTAGCGCGAACACCACCAAGAACAGCCAAATTTTCATCGTGTTAACCACGATCTTGCTACGAGTTATTTGTCCACCATTTTGAAATGTGTACCTAGGTCCCAGTCCCCCTCAATTAACTCGTAGTCGTTATTGGGCGATTTGTACGTGGAGTTCAGCGGCACGACTGAGAAGCTTCCAAAGTAGCTTTCTTTCCCCTTGGATTTCTGAGGTTTGGATTAAGTCACCTTTAAACCATATTATATTGATTGTCCTTCTGGTTAATCATCTCGGAAAGAAATCTTCTTACTATCGATCAATAAGTAGGCTAAGCTTAACTCGTGTTTATCGGGACTATTATCATTTCTGGGCCGTGTTTACTGCGTGTTTCCACACGCAATAGCCTGTCGGTAGCCTGTCGGTTAGCTGTCGGTAGCCTGTTGGTAACAGGTTTTTGGGGGAGCTCTTCTTCACAATCACCGAACGTTGACAGTTATCTTTGGAAAGTTTACTGTTTTACCGGAGAGCAGTTCCTCCATTGACAGACCGTTAACCTGTTGGACATAATTATTTAAGTCGCTCTTTACGAGTTGCTCCGGACCAGACTTTTGCAACTTCCAGGTACTTTTATTCAGGACACAAATCGTACTTCCCGCAACCGTAAAATTCTCTCGTGACTTCTTCCTGCTGGATCTCACCTCTTCATGAATGGCCTCTATAAAAGAAATAATAGGCTGTGGTTCTGGACAACGGACGGACATGACATGATTCATGGCTTCAGACATATTTGTGGATACATTTTTTGGAGGACTTCTAAGACCAGCCTTTTTTCTAGCTTCCCTGATCATGGTCTTGCACAGAAGTTCGGCATGATTTGTTATCCATACGAACACTCTTTTCCTTCCAGATGTCTCTATATGATTCTAGCAGAACTCAAAACTCTCGTTCGTCCTATGCGTCACACAATCCTTTAACGTAGATGTCGTCTTCTGTGTGGCCAAACACGTCATCAAGGAAAGGATCCCTATCCTTCTTTGCAGAAATGCCCATGTCTTTTAGAGTGCTGTCCATATTTTGCCGGAAATGTCTAAAGTCCCATAAAGGTTGAGCACGCGAGAATATATCATAGAAACTGTTTTGTAGAGGTTCTTCGCCATCTGTAATTATCGCCTTAATGTCCTTGAGTTTTGGATTTACAGCTAATATCTGACTGTCAAGTGCATAATGCAAGGAGATTCAATTTCCAAAAAGTTGGATTTGAGCTCTGATGGAAATGAACAAAAGCGAAACAGGGAGAAAATTACAAAGGTATTACAGATGAGGGAATGCTCCAGTATCAGGGATACCTCTTTTGAGGCAAATAAAGTCAGAGATGCACTCTGCAAGAAACTGTGGCATGAAAAAGAAACAGGAGAAGTCTGCTAATAGTACGTAGTGTGATAGCTGTGTACCTACAGAGGTGGTAATAATCTTCTTCAACTACTATCATTCCATTCTCATGGAGTAGAGTGGAATAAAACACAGGCATTAACCAGTTTTGTTTCCTATTTAGTATGATAGTAGTTTTAGTAAGTTTTATTCAAACATAGGTTTTGTTCTTTTAAAAAAATTTAAAGATCGTATTTCTTTATAAATTTGGGTCACATTCCCAATCAACAAAATAATTAGTTTAACTTTTCTTTATAAGTTTGTTCCTATTCGCAACATGAATAACATTATTAAAGGATATTGGGTTGTATAATTTCCACAATAAGAAACATGGGATTAACAGGTTTCTGTCTTACTCCCTCCAAAAAGAATTATCAATAGTTTCTGGAGCTAACGGTAATACCCAATGGGTTTTAGATATTGTAGAAGATAAGAAGAATGTGCACAACTGTGTAATATGAGGCAATTCATAGGCTATGCCCCGTTGGAAATTTTAGTTCAGCCTCAACCTTTCCTTTTTAAAATTTTAGCCTTTAAGAGCTCTTCCCCTTTAATTTGTTTGTAACCTTTCTTGGGGTGGTAATGGATATTACAGTAACAAAAATCTAATTGTAAGCATTACCATACATGTTGCGGTTCAATTTTATCCTTGGTTATTTTCCTTGGATTCAATCTAATAGCCAGAAAATGCACCATTTCTAATTGGGAGCCTGCCACTTAAGCAAAATCAAATTAAAAATAACTTAAAACTTCATGCTGAGTGTGCTTCCTCTATCACCTTTACACACTGTCACTGGCTATGCTGATTCAAATGATTAATTTGTATCTGAGCCATTAAGGCCATTAAATGTGACATGATAGTGAAAAATCTGTGGGTTATTTCTTGTTTGTACCGATGTAAAAAGGCAATAAGGTTTCTCATGCTTTTTCTAACAGTGAAGTCACCATGGTATCCTATAAAGGCTAGTATTTCCCCGAATCAAATGGAAAAGGGCTTCCAGAGGAAAACTCTTGCAGAAATGCTGGATGGACGTGGCTTTGTCCCCCTCCACTCTGCCATGTTGAGTAAAGCCCTGTTGTGCCATATGCCATGCTGGGGGATGGAGGCATACATTAAAGCAAGCTCTGTGGTGGAGCATGAGCTGAAATAATTTCATCGCATGCTGACGCGACTTCTCCATTTCTTCTCTCATAAAGTTCATGAGTTCCTTGGTTAGGTCATTACTCACCACATCTTGAACCACTTTCAGCACCCGTGAAGTAAGACTGTCAAGTTTGTGCTTCGAAGACTACACCTTCTTGACATTCCTTTTGGGAACAAAAAGTCCACCATCAGAAGCATCTTCTCTGCTATGATCAGTGCCATCAAATGCGTTGTTGGAGCTACCTGATGAAGAAGGCTCTAGAGCTTGTTGAAGTAGCAGGAATCTCTCCTTTTACCACCTCAAACAAGGCATTAAGCCATTTCCCTTAACCACGATCTTCCCGGAATCGCTTGATGCCAGTTGCAGTTTTCACAATCAGAGCTACCTGTTTACAGCAACTGATACATTTCTTAAATTTGGTTCGCAGCTGGTTAACCGTAAATGCTACCTCTTCACCTCTGGCTGATGCCCTTGCCTTCAACTCCTCCAAAGTTTTTGCATAAACTGAACCATTTTTCTGGTTCTTTGTATTGGTGAAAATCAATGTTGTTTTGTATTCTATGCTATTGACAGCAATATCAATCAGATCATCCTGACTTTTAGGACACCACCGAGGCTTGCGTCCTGGTTTTTTTTTTTTAAAGTTTTGGACATTTACATGAGCTGGCTAAGGCAGCATCAAAATCACAAGTATCCTTTATCTCACTATACACAATGTTGTCATCTGCAAAGAGACGCATTGTAGACTGGATGTGATCAGTAATATCGTTACTAATATATAGCAAATGCAAACCTTTTTATGGAATCCTGCTTGTTAGAAGAATTTCTTGCCTCCTGAGAACTTTCCATCCTTTTATAATCGTTCCAACCAGCGACAGTTTCGTCGATTTCAAATACAGAACACCGAATACAAAAATGTTCATGACATTTTAAACGAATATTTTGTTGTGGCAAAACACGGGGAACACAAACCTTCAATTCCCGTCATTTTGTTTTAAAATCAGACCTATTGCGCATACCAAGTAGCCAAGACGCAGAGAGTTCTGGGTACATTATAATTTATATAATTCATACGCAATGCATGCATTAGATTTAGCACATGAGGAAGTTCGACGTCTGAATTGATGTCGAACTTTTGCCGTTTTATTCGACTGGCGTAGAACCAGGCCTAAGAGGTCTCTTAAATGAGAAGCCAACTCTCCGGCATCAGGTTTTTGGGGACTTGAGTTGGAAAGACGTCTGTTTCCGGTGATAATTCTCTGAACTTCGCAACCTGGAAACGTGAAAGATAATCGGCACGAGAATTGATTAACCCTGAAATATGGCAGTTTGAAACAGAATATTGCGCTTAAGGCAGCTTAAAAACTAAATCCCTGAGAAGAACCATAAGCTTTGACCTCTTAGATGTCTGCCTATTAATAATGTCAACGACGGCTGCGTTGTCGCAATTAAACAATACACACTTATCAGCCATCAAAGAACCACAAATGTGAATGGCAATAACGATAGGAAAAAGCTCTAATAAAGCTATATTGTAGGTCTTTTAAGAAGCCGGCTAAAGACCATGCAGCCAACAATTGCCAAAAAGAGCCCCAAAATCAATCGAGCCAGCCGAATCGGTGTATAGTTGAAGATGTCTGAAGTCTGCCAGGCGTCGTCAAGAAAAAACGATTTTCCATTAAAATCTTTCAAAAATCGAAGCCAAAGGGCGATATCTAGCTTTGCACCTTTTGAGAGACGAATGTGATGATGGCGCTTGCAAACCCCTTTTGTAAGATCGATTAAGCGATGCAAAAACGCTCGCCCGGGTACAACTGAGACATGGGAAATTGAGTAAGCCAATAAGTGATTGAAACTCTTTTAGACAAACAGACCTCCGAGTGAGAAAATCAGTCAATGATTTGCGACATTTCGCCAGCTTATCATCGGGAAGGCGTGCCTCCATGTGTATGGAGTCTGAAATTCCTGCAAACTGCAAAACTGAATCCGGCCCTACTGTTTTCTCGGGAGCGAGAGGAACGCCAACATATTCGCACAACGAAACAAAATTCGACAAGTCCCGTCCGCATTGGTCTTTGCTTGGCGCAAAAAAATCGTCTAATATGTTTAAAACGGATTTAGCTCCCAGATGGTGGACAGAACTCCACTCAAGTGCAGTTGATACAGTTTCAAAGACAGAACAACTCGAACTTAAACCTATGGGCAAAGTCCTATCAAAATAGTATAGGTTGTCCCATTTCAGACCTAACAAGGAGTATAGTTCACTACTAAATTTTCTCCGGTTCTTATTTGTTTAAATCGATCACGTGACGCGATAGTGTTCAACCGTGGAGAGACACTATCAACCCGTAGTGCCCGCCCGCGGAAAATACCCGGATGGACAGTGCCCTTCCGCGGAAAATACCTGGATTGATAGTACTCATCCGTGAAAAGTTTTGAATAGTTTGACGGCCGCGAAGTTAGGCATATCGGAAAAACAGTGACTTTTCAATTCTGACAGGTATAACGTATTATTTAGCCAATGTACGGTTGCGAATTATTGACATTTGTGACAAGCTGTAGGCGCGGAAGAAAATTTAGTGGTGAACAATAAAAACAATAGAGTGTTTATGTCTCGGGACTATCGGTCTGATAGTTGCCCCTTGGAAATTTGATGTTCTTAAAATTAGCACATTTGTTTTAAGAACATCAAATTTCCGCGGGGCAACTATTAGCTGATAGTTCCTCGACAGAAACACTCTATTGTTTAAATAGTCAGCAGGGTGAATAGGAACTATGCGAAATGCAGACTTAACATCCGTTTTGGCCATGAGGCAACCTCGCCCTAACTGTTTAATTGACTTAGATGCATCACCGACGGACGCATATTTAACTGTGGAGTAAACATCCGGAATAAAATCGTTTACTGAAGTACCTTCGGGGTAAGATAAGTGATGAATGAGATCAAATTCGGACGGATCTTTTTTGGGAACAATGCCGAGAGGGGAAGTACAAAAATTGGGAAAGGGTGGGGTTGAAAAAAGGACCAACAATTTTCCCAACTGTGCATTCTTTACTTAACTTGGCTTTAACTATATCAGGTTGATCTATGGCGCTTTTAAGATTAGTAGATTCGTAAGCCAGCCGTACACCAACAAAATGAATGCGAAAACCAAAACGAAAACCGTCAACAAGATAATGAGCTAACGCCCTGTCATAGCCATGTAGGAAAAATTCAAGTCGATCCACTTTTACTGGGGTAACCGGGGGGCTCTGTAGAACCCAATATTTGAGTCGTTGCTCCATTGCCCTTACCTCCGAAACGGGTTGTATTGTTTTGAGTGGCACACTGACTGCCGGGGTGCTTTGCGCCACATTTAAAGCAGGAGTGGTCACATTGGCAGCAAGAACAGCGTTTCCTGGCCTGAAAGGCCCAGCAAGTTCCCTTTGGAAAAGGGGGGGGGGGGGGGGGTTGAAAGCTACAAAGTTACACGAGTGCCACGTTACAGTAGTGCCATAAGTTACGTAAGTGCCATAAAAGTTGCAAAAATGCCACTTAAGGTTACACAAGTGCCACAGTGATAGATAGCTTTATTAGGGAGTAAAATCATTGCAGCCCCCGGGCCGGCTGAAATACGACTTACTTTACAATGGAAATAAATTATCACTTACTCTAAGATAACTACAATAAAAGCTACAAAGTGTAATCTACAATAAAATACAATAAGAGAAGTGTCAAAAACTAAAATACAAATAATTAAAACTGTTCGCCATGATAAATGTGTTTTTGAACCTATTTGTCTTACAAATCGGTAGCTTGAAGTATCTCTGGCTGCGGGTGCGATAGGTGGACTCGTTGCGTGGAGGCAGTAGATCATGGAGCTTGTGGTTTTCGTCCCTTACAATCTGATCAAATTGAGCATCACACAAGATCTCCCTCCTCTCGTACAGTGACGCAACGTCAAGAACTACTAGAGCCTCAGCGTAGGATAAGTCAGGTTGAATCATCCGCAACGCGCGTTTTTGCAACCTTTCCATTTCATTGGACAGATATTGCGGCAAAGAATGATGAAAAACTGGGCACGCATATTCTAATACAGGGCGTATACATGTCGTATAGTGAGATTACAAGAGTGCCTTTACGTCTAGCTTTCCCACGCAGTTCTCTCTCTCTTTCTCTTCTCTTATTTTTTTTTTTTTCGGCCAAAGAAGGTGAAAATGTTGCATACCTCACTTGCGCACAGGCCTAGCCGCTACCTAGGACTAAATGCCACACAGGTCTATTTGCCACACGGTTCTCTCCCTCTCTTTTTTTCCTCTTTTGGCTAGAGAAGGTGAAAATGTTGCATACCTCACTTGCCACACAGGCCTAATCGGCACAGAGGAATATTTTCACACAAGTCTATTTTGTCACAGGTTTATTTGCCACAGGTTTATTTGCCACATGGGACCATTGTATGCATTGTAACCACACAGGCCTATTTTTATTCTTGGAAACTAAGGTCAAAATATTGCACGTCTCATTTGCCACATAGGACTATCTTCCACACAGGCTTAGTGCTTGCTTTAAGGTCATAGGTCTTTACAAGGAGTAGAGACAAGAAGCTGAATAAATTAAAGAGGATAGAAGTAACCTATAAACAGAACCAGTAACGAATTAAATATGTGACGTTTGAAGACAAGAAAGGGGAAAACGCAAATATGAAAATACAAAAGCATTGAGTTACATACACCAAAAACAATATAACACTAACGAGCTACAAAGGTGAGAACAAACCTGAGCACAAGAAAAACTACTACCGCCGTGAGAGCCGAAGCAGTAGCAACAATGATGACCAAATGAAAGTCACTACCGTTAAAAAATACGTGTGTTGAACCCAACTTAAACAGTTTAGGGATTAAAATTTAGAGTAGTTAGCTCAAGCGCTGCGGGACACAGATTTATTACCTGAGCTACTGGAACTGCAAGGACAGGCCCTAGAGCTGGTACTTGTGGAGCTGGAGCAATATTAACAACATCTAGCACTTGGTTTGGCGACGGAGGAGCAGGCACTTGTTCAGCCATAAAGTGAGGAAAACGGGTTTTGGAGTGCCAGCTAAGCAACTAGATCTAATCCAAATGGTGGCCCAGAGTAGAATGCAAGTTGGTCCTTTACATTCCTAATTACATGTCCTCAGGGCATATTATTAATATTGCAAATGACTTTGCATAGTGACCAGAATATGCTAAAATTCGCCTTTTCAAAGACATCGAGAGGGGAAATTCTAAGTTTCATGGGAAACAAAAAAGGTTTTTAAGCAATCTTATATAAATTCCGTGGCTTAACTATGCGAATCAAATATTTTACAATGTTACAAAATATGCCTATTCCAATTATTTCCAATCAAACCAAATCCAATTTAGTTCTTTCCTTAGAAAAGTCTTTCTGTTCACAGAGACTCAGGCAAAATTATTCTTGACGCAAAATTGAGCAAGTGGAAATAAGAGAGACAGCCTCTTAAGGGTTAAGAAGGCAATTTACATTCAAGCAGCATTTATTTCGGTGCCAACTAGGATGCCTTTTTTAGTGAGTTAGAGTTGTCGTGAAGAGGAGCCCAGAGGAGCTAGCGTTATTACAGACCTGGACTACAGAGAGTTGTTGGAATTCTATATTGTTACTGTCGTCGTCTGCCATGTGGAAGGCTACGTTGAGAAAAGTTGTGGACATCGTTAAGTCACAAGGATTTCTGAAGAGAACCGTGAATTGTGCAGTGTGCTGAGGTTATAGTTTTATAGATGGCTCTAAGTTAAAAAGATAGTTATCATATTAGTATTAATATCGCTCCTTAGTAAGATTATTACATCATTGTAAGAAATAGACAACTTTTTTGAGAGAAATGTTTCAGCATGCTTATACCATCTTCAATCAATGAGTAACTGAACGTGAGTAATTATATAACAGACAAGTAGGTGAATAAAATATTTACAGTATGATGTAATACAAAAGCAGGTACTAATTACAACGCGACACTAAACATGAAAGGTGTGAACTAAAATGCTAGAAAAGTTTTATAATGCTGTAATTGTTTGTTAAGTTCAGGTTTGATCTTATTTATATAAAAAGCTTCTTTGAGTTTTAAATCAATTGAGTTGTTAGCAGAATCCAGAATACTAAAGCAAGAAAGGGAGTATTTGTTCTTACAAGAAGGAGATGTGTTGAACTGCTTAAAAGATATGCGAGTTTTTATTGCTTTCCGTGTGCTCCTTTATCCTAGTAGAGAAGTGGCGACTAGTTTCGCCAATATAGCGAGAATTACATCCCCCACAAGAAAATTGATAAACTACCATGGATTTTAGAGCATCAGGAGTGTGATCTTTAACACTGAACATGTTTTTAATTTTGAAAGAAGTGAAAACTACTTTGATATTTAGGTCCTATTTACAAAACCACTGAGTGAGTTGTCGGAGTTTAAGGTTCGCCATTTTAGAATAATAGCCGACAAAAGGGAGTTTAAAGTAACGTGTATTATTGTCATTAATGTTCCGGCTATTTTGAGAGGAGGACCCGTCAAGATACCGCTTGAAAGTTCTTTCAATAATATGCGAAGGAAAAGAATTACGTTTTAAAGTGTCGGAAAGTTTCTTAAGATCGTTTTGAAGGCCAGAAGAGGTGTTGATTTTGTAGATACGGTCGGATAAGGCCAATTTTGTAGCATGATGGAATAAAGCAAAAGAAATTTGTTAGGAGACCAGTGTAGGTTTTTTTTTTATGAAAAACTGAAAAAAACACAATCATTCGAAGAGTTGTCGAGAAGTATATCAAGAAAGGAGAGTTTACCATCATCCTCTTTTTCGAAAGTGAATTTTATGTTGGAGTACCGTGAATTAATGCAATCAAAAAATGACAGAGCATCCTGTTCATTGTGGAAGACACAAAAGGTGTCGTCAACATAACGCCTCTAAAGTAGAAGTCGAGTCGAATGGTTAAAATTATTTAGCCATGTTTCCTCGTGGACACCAAGAAAAAGATTAGCTAGGATGGGTGCTAACGGAGAACCCATCGCTACCCCATTAACTTGATCATAAAATTTTCCATTAAAAAGAAAATGAGTCTCAGCTGTAGCGAAGGAAACGGTTTCTTAAGGTCGGATTTTTTATCGAAAATTTAGGGTCATGCTTGAAAATAAGGTCAACAGCTATATCGATAGTTTCATTTAACGGAATATTGGTAAAAAGACTTTCAGTATCAAAGGAAATGAGAAGCTTATTGTTAAGATCGAAAACTCCTGAGCTCTTCAACAAAAAAGAATGAATCTGTGACCGAGTACTTGTTAGGTAAAAGTGGGGCAAGAAGAGAACTTAAATACTTGGCTAAATTATAATTATAAGCTCCAATAGAAGATACAATAGGTCTAAGAGGTGGTTGATTGGTATATTGGCGAAACTAGTCGCCACTTCTCTATTAGGATAAAGGAGCACACGGAAAGCAATAAAAACTCGCCTATCTTTAATCAATTCAACACATCTCCTTCTTGTAAGAACAAATACTCCCTTTCTGCTTTAGTATTCTGGATTCTGCTAACAACTCAATTGATTTAAAACTCAAAGAAGCTTTTTATATAAATAAGATCAAACCTGGACTTAACAAACAATTACAGCATTATAAAACTTTTCTAGCATTTTAGTTCACACCTTTCATGTTTGGTGTCACGTTGTAATTAGTATTACATCATACTGTAAATATTTTATTCACCTACTTGTCTGTTATATAATTACTCACGTTCAGTTACTCATTGATTGAAGATGGCATACGCATGCCGGAACATGTCTCAAAAAAGTTGTCTATTTCTTACAATATTTATCATACTTGCTACTACTACGACATTATTACATCAGTCAATAAAGTAGTTGAGTTAGTATGAGTTGTATCTTTCTGTCGGATAAGAAAATACCGTAACATTTTAGATAAGTATCCAGTGGGACTTTCTGGGTAAGGTTTCTGGACATTCTAGGACTTTCAGTTAACCTTATTTTGAAAATTATTCATGCGCTGGTTTATTCTGCTGAGGACCACGGAAGAGTCCTTTGGAGCAGGTTACTCTATTCTACTGAATAATCGTTCACATAAATATTTATGCTACAGAGCATAACCATTTTTTTCCATTTCAATCCTTTCAAAAGACTGATGAGATAAAGGGCAGGGGTGAGGTTTAAAAACATATTCAAGGACTCTTCCAGGACTCAGGTTGATTTTTTCCGCCCTTTAAAATTCTATGAATGATCATACGTATCTAATACCGCAGTTCAAATATATGAACTTTGTATATTCCTTGTATCTGATTTATCATCACGGGTTTATTACGAATCAACTTAACGGCCTGCTCCCAGTTGGCTTGTTAACTCAATTGGTAGAGCGCTGCACTAGTATCGCAAAGGTGAGTTGTTCGAATCCCGTACAGGCCTGATTTTTTTCAGGTCTGATTTTCGCTATTACATAAGTAGCGCTCTCTACTGCGAGGATCGTACATCATACGTATCTAATACCGCCGTTCAAAATATATGAACTTCATATGTTCATTGTATCTGATTTATCATCACAGGTTTATAACGAATCAACTTAACGGCCTGCTCCCAGTTGGCTTGTTAGCTCAATTGGTAGAGCGCTGCACTGGTATCGCAGAGGTCAATGGTTCGAATCCCGTACAGGCCTGATTTTTTTCAGGTCTGATTTTCGCTATTGCATAAATAGCGCTCTCTACTGCGAGGATCGTGCATCATACGTAGGGACATGTTTATTGATTAATTTATTCTATTTGTTGTAAAACCTAGGGAAGAGTTTGTCGACGTCTGCTTCCACTTCGAGAACTACTCGAGCCCAGTCAACTTGCGATAGATCGTTTAAGTAATTTTCTTCTGAAAAATGAGAATAGTCGCGGATCAGATGACTGCCAATTTGCCCTTTTTCTATAACTGATCGTGTAATACAAAATTGCGTAAAGTGATCGCTAATGTCAGAAATTATATTGCCGCTATAATTTCTTCCTCCCATTATTGGTGAAAATATTATCTATTG
This sequence comes from Stylophora pistillata, assembly GCF_964205215.1. Lineage (NCBI taxonomy): Eukaryota > Metazoa > Cnidaria > Anthozoa > Scleractinia > Pocilloporidae > Stylophora > Stylophora pistillata. Next base: position 19,889,289 of record NC_142524.1, read on the forward strand.
AGGTGGCAGAGTTGTTATGAACACAGGTGGATTTATCAATAGTTGGTATTAAACTAAAACTTTGAAGGGAAAAAAGAAAGTTTTGGGCATAAGTGCAGGATGAGGCATGGAGAAGATTAATATTTGTATCAGACATTATATAAATCACCTTGTCAGTAGCACTCAGCTTTTCTATAGTTTCTTCAAAATAATTCTGGAACTGTTCAGGAGTTGTGGTGACGGTAGATAACGCCACAGATTATATTGGCTTTGTTCGTGAAGTGGATCTCAGTCCAGAGAGCCTGAAACGCTTCATTTGAACTCTTTTCAGTTATCGTAGACCTTAAGTCGCAGTCTATGTACATATCAACACCTATCGCTGAAAGAGGTGTTGGGACATGTTCAAAATTATATCCTGCTAATGAGCGATTAAAATCAACAAAATCTGCATTTCTAATTTTAGTCTCTGTAACTGCGGAAATCGCCAAAAAAACACAACGGACACACAAGAAGTGAGTCAGTTTTATCAATCCTAAGTGTAAAATGTTCATATTTCGCAATATTTGGTGTTATAAATGGACCATGTTGCCCACAATATTCTCTATAACGCATTTAAATTCTCAACGGTTCCACGCGTAACCTTACACTGCGTCACACAACGCGTGAAGCTTTCAAAAAATAATCTCTCATTTTTCCTCGAAACGTGAACTTGGGAAACCTGTGCTCTCACCAGGGAGAAATTATAGGGAGTCGATGTTGTTTTCCTTTTCCGTCCTGTTATCTTTGGGTCAACAAATAAGAAGAGACCATCTCTTTAACTGGCCGCTACCAATTGGCTAGAAATTATAAAAGAGCCAGTGAGTCTTATTTTCTTTCAGACAGAAGATATGGAAACAGGAAGTCAATTGTACCACCTAGTGGCGGAACGTTCTGTTATTATACGATGACAGGTTCAAAAACTGCTAAATCTCTGCAGTACATACAACTTTGAAGCGACTAAAAGCACATGCAAAGCTAAACTTCACCCAGTGCCTCATTCCATCCGTCATGTCTGCTGATTTTAAGCGCCATCTCATTTTCTTGCTCGTGTTTTCTGTTTTCATCGCAGCAAACTTTTCCTCAGGTAAATATTTTTTCATTTCCTTTGTTTCATTCATTTTTTTCGTAGACTTTTTTCTTGCTCAATCAATACACTACGATTCCTTTTTAACGCAGGCTGTAGATTAGGTTAGATTAGGCAGGCTTTTCTACACTTGCCAGAAACGCGCGCAACAATTTCTCCACATCAATTTTTCACAAAATGTCATGACGAAGATTTATTTCGAAACAACTACATTTACAAGCGACAAGATATCTTTTGCATTCAACCCTCTTTTAATCTTCATACAATCGCTTGTTCTGGTTGAATGTGCGGTAAATTTCTATTTCTGTAAACTCACATTAGTCACTAAGAACTGTTCGGGAGAGTATTTATCAATCGCATTTCCACGCACTTTGATGGAACACCTGTTTTGAACCAAACATTATTGGAGGCGTCTGAAATGTTACTTTTTATAATCATTCCCGCGTTTATTGTAATCGTTTGAATTGTTACTTTTCATAATCATTGCCGCGTTGTTCCATCCTTTCTTATTCTCACTTTTTCTGAGAATAAGATATAATATTTCACCATAATTCTCATTCCATCCTTTTCAAAGAAGAAAACAAGATATGCATGCTTTGTTCAACAAAGGGGAGGGCATTATAAACCAAACAAAGAAGGAATTTAGTAATAACTTATTTCTACTTGATAATTTTTGCTGCCAGGCTTATGTTTTTGCCAGTTTAATTTACAAAAGAATTCTTTCAACTTTTCTTAATGTTCCTCTAAGTGAGAGGTATTCAGGAAACCATGTTCATTGGTTTATATGTGTAATTGATACTGTACAACCCGCAGAAACTCAAAAAAAAACCCAAAAAAACAAGGAAAATGCGGCTCTCAATATGCAAATACCTAAACTGTCTTGAGAAATACTCGATCTCTTTTTTATTCTCTAATCGAACATTGAGATGCTGCCTAACAGTTTTATTTAAGTTAGTTTCAACCACTTGAACATCACTCATCTGCTTATACAAGCCCAACAATCAAATTCGATTTTCTTAACATTCACCTGCTATACAACTTGAACACAACGGGGTGTGATTCGTGGGATCAAAAGAAAATATCCAAAATATAAGCTTAACATGCTGATCATTGATTCAGGCAGAAACTTTTGTCGATAGTGAAAAGTATGAATTAAAAGAGGAAATGCGACTGCGAACGATTGCGAAGACCTTAAAGCTATCAGTTATTAAGTGACATAGAAGTTCCTCAAACAGTTAACAAGACCAAGACACGATCAGCTCACCATCAAATAGTTCGTCAAATAGCTGGGTGCAAATGCTGCCAAAAGACCTGAGAATTAAGTCTAATATCAAATGCTTGGAAGTCTCACTCTTTGCAGTGACCACAATAGTTCCTCGCCTAAATCATCGATCATATCCGCTAACAACCCTTTGCTTTTCATCACATTACTCATAGACAGCTGTTTTTCGGGTAAAATCGTCTTTAATTCCGCAATAACGTATATGTTTGGTTCCTTAATGTATGTTACATGTATATCAACACTTTTCGAGTCGTTAAGATATTTCAGGAAGAAAAGTTGTTTTACTAGAGCTTAAAGTTTAGGAAATTCGATTGGGGATACATCTTGTTTATTTTTTTATTATCACAATCATTCCATATTATGATATTTCTTAACTTGTGTCTTCCTCAAAGATCTCCAGCTTAGAAAACATTTCGTATGGATTACCAAAAAAGGAATTGCGACTCCCTACTTGAGGTTTTCATTGAAAATTTAAACGAGTAAAAAAGATCGACGTAATGGCCTCACTAAATTACAGCTGGAAATGTTAGCTTTCAGAGCGTCGAAGAAAATTAATGAGGATCGTGATAAAATCGCACAAGGAGCGTCAAATCCTTGAAGACTATTAATACCAGTCTCACAATCGTACGGAGTCTTTCACACAGCTGTATGACTAACGCTAAGTCAAAAGCGTAAATGTTCATCAGTGTTCAAGATAGAATCTAAAAAACCTTTTAAGCCTTATGAATTGAATGATATGGACAGAGAAACCGTTTCGATTCAGTTCAGCTTTTCACAAATATAAAGAAGTCAAATGATTTTGTCATGTGTAACGAGACGAAAATAGATAAAGGAATCTGTTAGGGAGACTGAAGTCTTGCGATGTAGCTGAGAAAAGTGTCCTTTTAAGAAACGAGATTCGGTGGGGAAAAATCTATTTTCATAGCCAAATTCGAATAAACGACGACATCGTGTAAACACGCTCTATCATGAGAAGGTTTAAGGTTGTACAATGGAGTAGAGTTCTAGAAATTTTCCCAAGCAAATTCGTAAATAGTACTTGATATCTGATGAGATTTCTAATTTTTCAAAAGGGGAGAACAGGCAGATTTTCGGCCAGCAGCCATGGCTAAGTTCTTTTAGAAAAGCTCTCAATGACTACTTGCTCTAATTATTTTATGAAATGTCCTTCAGATGAAATGAAGGGAATTGTTGAAAACAGTTCCTGGACGAAGCAAAAACCACCACTAATGAAAGGTATAGCCTGTATGAAACGATCAACATGGCCGCCTTCAAAGACATATGACTTACATAGTTGATTTGTATCATTCGTTTCTAAGTTATTTTTCATGATCTAGTTATTCATTCACTTAATTACCTAATTATTTCAGTTATATATAATTTAAGTATTTCTAAGTAAATTATTTAGTACACAGGCCTCCATTTAAACCAGCCTTAGCTGAATTGGACCTCCCTGTATAAATATTGAATACAGGCTAAAGAAACTGTTTGGGGCTGCGTTGGTGGGGGTAACGAAATAATTTGAATATATCAACAAGGTTGAAATGGTAAATTGGCCACCGTTACGGTTATAAAAGCTGACGTTTCGAGCGTTAGCCCTTCGTCGGAGCGAATAGAGGAATTGTGGGTTGTGTCTGCCTTTAAAGGCAGAAAATGGAGCTACGTGATTGGTGGGAACATGGCAACGAGAAAAACACTAATAAATTAGTGGAATGAAAAGCGTTCGTTGATACCTGTGGGATTTAGACTGCCGGTTTGAAAGATGAGCTTTTGTTCAAGAGTTTTGCGGCTTTCCGTGCTACCTAAGTGTAAGGAAAGACCGCAGATTGCCATATGTTGCTCAGAATGATTGGGTAAATTAAAATGTCTAGCGACTGGTTTCGATATGTTCTTGTCATTCCTCTCCACGTCACGAAGGTGTTCTCGGAATCGGTCACCTAGTCTTCTGCCTGTTTCGCCGATGTATATCTTTTTGCAATAAGTGCAAGTTACGCAATAGATTACATTGGCGGAGGTGCACGTGAAGTGATCGGTGATCTTAAACACGAAGGCGCGCTACATAAGGAAGTCTTCCCTGGGAAGACCTGGGCTTATTTGTCACTTACCCTTGACGTGTGCGGGTCAAATTTAAATGTTGGTAGACGAACAAAAGGAGCTTCTGAGATACCTATTGTTTACTTCCACCAGCTTGGTGGCAGGAGGTAACGTGGAAACCACCCACTTCGATCTCAAATTTACCGCCACAAGTAAAGACAGTTTCCATTGGAGAAAGGAAATACAAATCTCAAAAACTCTTGTATTGTGATGAAGACATAAAACAATCTTGAGGAATGCGCCCGCTGTTCACTGCTTTGGAGTAGCTATAGCTCAAGCTGACTTGACTCGAAGAGCTCTACATCACACGACGGTTGATTGACAAATGGTCCAGTGGGACTTAAGGCTCCTTTTATAGCGCGCCTTCGTGTTTAATAGATCGTTTGGGTCCCGATATTTTCTCAGTGTTGTGAATGAAAGGACACGTTTTGCAACGTGCACGAGCGCATTTAAAAGTGCCTGGTTGGTCATTAGTCTGAAAAGAACGTCTGATCAAAAAATTGCCTATGTTTTTGTCGCGTTTGAATGAAATGAGCGGAGGCTGCGAAAAAATAGTGCTTGTCTCTGGATCGTTTTGAAGTAATTTAAAGTTTTTAAGAATGATGGATTTAACTGAGTGGTTGTGAGGGTGAAACGTGAGAGTGAATGGAATGCGGTCGGAATCTTCCTTTTGCGACGTTTGTAGTGCTGAATGTTGATCAATAAGTTGGGAGCGGTGGTAACCCGCTTGAACGACAGAATCAGGGTAACTGGCACATTGACTCTGATTTGTGATGGAAATCAGAGTTATCACTACATAAACGACGAAGTCTTAGAAACTGAGAAAAAGGAATGGAATTATTAACGTGAGATGGATGCGAAGACGAATACAACAAGTACTTCTGCGAGTCTGTAGGTTTGTAATACACACTAGTGCATAAACCGTTGCCTTCAATTGAAACTTTGATGTCTAAAAAGGATAAAGAATTGTCAGAAATTTCCCAGGTATATTTCAGAGCCGAGTGAAAAGAATTGACAGCGGTTATGAATTGAGTCAGCTCCTCTCTGGTAGAGGAGGTGGGGCCGATACAGTCGTCGATGTAGCGACCGTAGAGTTCAGGTTTGGAGCCGTTGTATTGGCTGAAAAATTGATGTTCGACAAAACCTACAAAAAGATTAGCATACCTAGGTCCCATTTTGGTACCCATAGCTACACCATTGGTTTGTTTGAAAAAGTTGTCCCCGAATGAAAACAATTGAGTGTGAGCACTAATTCGGCTAAGCGTAGTAGTGTTTCAGATTTAGGTTCCTTAACAGTATGTTGATCAAAAAAATGTTTAAGGGCCAGAAGACCTTCGCCATTTGGAATGACAAAGTAAAGAGACGAAATATGTATATTGTATAAATATTGCTTATAAATAAATAAATGAAAGGACATATTTTTGCTGATTTTTAATAAGCTTCAAGAAGTTTGACCCGCCAAAATTTGATCGAAGTTTATGCTACCCTAGCGGACTTAAATCACAATTGTCTAAAAAAAAAACAACATAAATTTTCGTTCTTTTCACACCAGGTATAAAAAGTTCGGAGAGAGGATACCTTCGTTTTGAGCAGACATCAAAACAGCGTCAGTTTGTAAAAGAAGAGTTCCATTATCTGAAGATAGCTCGAGTTGGAATATTCTCTTTGTACAACCTGTTTGATTGCACTTTTAAATGCTTAAGAAATGCTTTCTGCCTTTCAATCAACATGGCTGCCTTCAAAGACAAAGGTGGAAAAATTTGGTGCGAATTATTGTCCTCCGATAAATACAGAGAGGCGAAAAACTACAAGGAAAACATGACCTCGCATCATCTGTCTATTCGGGTACGTACTCTTGGTAAAGCAGCTGCAGCTGATGGTTTGAGAGATAAGCGTCATTTGTCAGCCTGCAGAGCAGACGTAGTTTTGGCGAGCGAGTGCTCACTCGGCGAAAATTATGGCCGCCATCTTTGATTTTAATTAAAGCGGAAGGCTAGAGAGAGAAAGAAATTTGTTCCAAGTGGAAGAAATGACAATGAAAAAATTAAGATGGGGTCGAGGGTGGGGGAGTGAATATTACGCCTGTCCGAAGTCATTGTTGTTTTGCGAAACTCCGTTCACTCATCAGTTTCTGATTGGTGCGGTTAAACTTAATCGCAAGCCAAATATGTCATTTGGACATTTTGAACTTTATCAACTCGCATTTGCGTCAGTACTTTTCGAGTAGCGGAGCTCTCGCGGCGCATCAGCGTCACTCCAAGAGTTTCCTGCAGCTTGCTAATATTATTCGTCTCCACTGATTTTTTTTTTTCAATCGCGCGGTGGACTTAGCCGAAAAGGAGGAACTGTTCGTAGTCTAAGTTAAATAAACGATTGTGCGCTTCTGAGAGTTAACTCGCCCAAATAAGACGCCTACACTGCAGGCTACATTTGTCACAAGTACTGAACTACTATTCAAGTATTCAGTAGTCTTAGCAAGCAATACTTGCTCATTACTTTCAGCCCCCTTGTTCTTCTTCGCCATGTCAAAACGGAGGAGCCTGCATCCCAAATTACAAATACAGTTCTTACGAGTGTCTTTGTGAAGATGGATTCGTTGGAGAATACTGCGAGAAAGGTAATGTATCTTGTATGCTTGTCTTCCTCCGGGTGAGTGAATGTGAACTGTCGCTAAAGAGTATTTCTTTTCATTTTCTTTGTTATTATCATTATTATTGTTTTTATTATTATTGGGTCTATTCGCTCCCTGGCAATCCATTTCAATTTTATTACAAAGTGCGAAAGATATTTTTCTCTTAAAAGTGCGGTACTTTGTTAATACAAAGAAGAGCAGCTTTTTATAACAAAGCGCGAGATTGGTATTACTAGCTGTGATACTTTACTACAAATTGCGACTAATATTACAAACAACAACAAACATATGAAACATATGTGTGAACTGCGGTTATGAGACGTATACGAGAACGATCCTTCGCAGTAAAGCACTATTTGAGCAATAGTGAAAATCAGACCTGAAATTTTTTTCAGGTCTGATTTTCACTATTGCTCAAATAGTGCTTTACTGCGAAGGATCGTTCTCGTATACGTCTCATAACCGCAGTTCACACATATGTTTCATATGTTTGTTGTTGTTTGATTTATCATCAACGGGTTTATATCGAATTAATTTGATGGCCTGCTCCCAGTTGGCTTGTTAGCTCAATTGGTAGAGCGCTGCACTAGTATCGCAGAGGTCAGTGGTTCGAGTCCCGTACAGGCCTGAAATTTTTTTTTCAGGTCTGATTTTCACTATTGCTCAAATAGTGCTTTACTGCGAAGGATCGTTCTCGTATACGTAATATTACAAAGTGTGAATGGAAGAATAATAACCGACGAGCATGTGAGAACAGTACTCTTCAATTGTGTGTTCCACGTGTTTATTATCGATAAACAATGCCGCAAAGGTGGTTTGCACGTTACGTCATTGCCGCCATGTTGGTGGACGTAAACAATAGATATCTCATTAGCTTCTTTTGTTCGTCGACCAGCATTTGTTCCATTGTCACCAGTGTCTCTAGAGATTGATTGCAAACCACCTATCGACCGAAGTTACTAGATGCGAAAATATTTTAAAAGCATCATAAAAAAGAAGTTTACTTCCTCACCAAAAGAAAGATTCCAAAAAAGGCGCAAGCCAATCATAAATTGTTACTTCTATTATTCCCTGTCGGTGAATTTTAGACGCCAGTTTTACCACAGGCGTCTCAACCTCATGAAAGAGATTGATTCATGAAAGCGCCACGCGTTGTATGACGCAGTGTTAAGTTGCGCAAGGAACCGTTGAGAATTTGAACGATTTATAAGAAATAGTATGGGGAAGGGAATGTGGTCGATTTACAGCGCTAAATATTCTGAAATATGAACATTTTAAACGTAAGAAGGGAGAGGCTTTCAACAGAGGCTTGGGTCCAAGGTCAACTCTCTCTTTACCCGTGGTGGTATAGTCAATTGATTTAGCTTTCTTACCCTGTGATATTCGAACGCAAAATTGACCGTAATACCCTAGTTAGGGAGAAAACTGACCTTGGACCCAAGCCTCTTCCACGGCCGTGTCCTGTTTTGACATCAAAACCATAGGCAGAAAGAAGCGATCTTGGAAATCCTGGTAGAAAACGCTCGTTTTCAGCGAAAGGCGCGGGGAGTTTGCAATTGAGACATTTTCCAGGGTGCTATGATATGAAGTCATGGGTGAAAAAATTGCTGATCGAAAGGATTTCTGAGTGCAAACGGACTCCGCGCGGACAACGGTCGAAATGGTGTGTGCAGCTTTGACTCCGTCTCAAAACAGGAATAACACTGATGGTAAAGCAAGCCCAAAACGGCAGAGATCGCCAGACCAAAACGAACACACAAGGAATGAGCGAGTTTCATTAATCTTGCCGTCTAAAATGTTCATATTTCGGAATATTCAGTCTTGCAAATCCACCATATTTCGTGCCCCATACTATTCCTTATAACAAGTTCAAATTTTGAAGTGTTCGTCAGACAATGCGTCACGCTTTCATGAATATTTTGCCTCATCGAAAACTAAGCTTGGTGTGCCTATGGATTTACTGACACAAACATTATACTGCACGTAGAGTGTCCAGGGAAATCAGTGGTTATGGATTAAAAATAGTTGAGTGTTATACTAAGACTCTTAAGCGAGAAACAACATCAACAACGACAACAACAAAAAAACCAAGAATGGATAGATGATTTAACAAACAAGCTTTCATTTTTCCTAAAAGCCATAAAGTCTTGTAAGGAACTGTATGACGTCTACAGGTTAGTCTTTATCCTAACCTTTTTTTGTATTACTTGAACTCAAATACTATAATGAAGCAAAACATAGAAATATAATTCACGTGATCAAGATTTTTTCCCATGCCAATGATGTCACATTACTATTAGAGGCTCCCTCACCTGTATCTTCGCAGAGCTTTGTGTTACTGTAAGTTTTCTTTTACTTCAGCTCAGCTTTGAGGGCGTACATGATAAAAAAAAAACTATAATACGTGAACTTTTTTAAATAATACAACTGTCTTCGCGTTATCCTTCATGTGTTGCAGAGTGGTTAAGCAAGTTGTGAGGCAACAGCATGAGTTAAAAACACCTGTGGAAGGCTGATATATCGTCAACACAAAAATATTTTTGCATAAGCAACCAAACGATCCGTTCATTTACTTTAGACTGTTACTGCATTGAGTCGTCAAAATTGATTAAATTTATAAGATATGTTTTATATGCCACTCAAGCTATTCATTGTTTTCAATAGATCTGATATCAGTCAACTGGTTACTCTCCGTCTGGATTCCAAACCAGTCTCCGTTCTCTGTCAGATGGGAGATTTTGGATGTGGAGGTGGAGGATGGACACCTGTTATGAAGATTAACGGCAATCAGGTGCATATTTTCACGAAGATCATAGAAACTTACGAATCGATAGATCTGTCAAAGATCTAGAAATAGATCTAGAAATAGATCTAGAAATAGACTTCTGACGGATGTTACTATCTAAATTTTTTATTAAAAATACATATATGAATTGCTGACTTTGTGGAAAAAAAATTAAACAGGCTGAGATGACGAGTCTACAACAACAGCAGCAACAACAAAAAAAGAATTGGCTTTCTTTAGATGAGACTAAATGTTATCGAATGATGGTAATGATGATGATAATGATAATTTATGATGATAAGTATAGAAATAGCAGGAATTAATTCAGTGGATACATCAGGTAAAACTAACCATATCTTTTCCTTGAAAATGACATTTAAAAATTGTAGAGGGTTTATTGAAGTGACAAATATCTTGAGAGAAATTAAATGAAAGAATGACTTACTCTTTTTCAGACAACCTTTCACTATGAAGCGCGTTACTGGAGTGATCACGAAGAATACAACCTTTCCGGGGGGAAGACTGGATTTGATACGGAGGAAACAAAGCTACCCACCTACTGGAACACGTCGTTCACCAAGATCTGTCTCGGTATGAAGTTCGACAGTGAGATCTATTTTATTGTCCTCAACAAGCAGGCCGACTCTCTTTATTCATTGATCGCCGATGGGAAATTCCGCGCCACCTCAGTGGGTCGTTACAAGTGGAAAGAGCTGATTGGTGCACGATCCTCCTTACAGCACAACTGCAACAAGGAAGGGTTCAATGCCGTTTGTACTGGGCGTGAAAGTTCTAAAGCAAGAATTGGTATTGTTAGTAACGACCAGAACGACTGTTCATCGTGCGACTCAAGAATCGGATTTGGCACAGGAGGGAGACCTAGTCACTCGAACACGTGTGGTAACGAAGCCATCTTCAATTCAGATAATGGAATAAAAGGCATCAAAGCCATGGGATACATCATGGTACAATAAACATGAACTTTCCCGAATAAAACCACTGGATATAAATTTATGTCAGCGTTTGCTTAACTGTGGTTTTACCCTGAATCGATACTAAGCTATTCTTCCATTCCATTTCAAGTTACTTGTAGAAACCTCGATTGAAGGCTAAAAGTTTGTCGTTGGTCACGGTTATCGGAGGGTAACTGTTTTTCTAATATCAAACGGCTATTATGACTAGCCTAAATGTATATAGAGTAGATAATTGAATAAAATGGATTTTTTTGCTCCAGTTCTATTTTTCCTTTTTTAAGTGTGATAATATGGACATTTCTCGATGTAAGGTAAACTAATAAGCCCAGACTGGAATAGAGGTCCAGGCTAGATAGATATCTTATAACGTCTAGACTGCCCTAGAAAAAACTTGCTACTTGAACGGCACACTCCTACTTAACTTAGGACTCAATGTGTGTCTACCACGTCACCCGATTTTCATCCAAGCCCTCTTTTCTGCATTCTATCCACTCTACCGCTTTATTCACCCGTTCGTTTCAAATCTCCACTCGAATCTCATATCCATATCTCCAGTTGCTGGTCACCTTTTTCCCTTCCCTCACCATCACAATCTTCGTGTGAGAGATGAAAAAGACGCAATCTTTAGATCTACCACTGCAACAGATTAAACTTGGCTCGGCCAGACGTAGCAGCCCCTTTATCAGTGCATCGTCGAGTCGCCAAATAATCATTGCTTAAACATTTGTACCATCTGTAAATCCATAGCAAATGGCGGATAAACTGGCGTATGGTATCAAAATCGACAGCTGCTATGGCTGCAACTTATTGCTTACAACTTAGTTTTGGAAAGTAATTGGTTCAAGCTATTCCAACCAGGGTTAGGGGTAGGAGACGTTAATTTCCCACCCACGAGATAACTGTGTGGTGGATGTTCTCCCCTGGGTGGGATGGGTGGGTGTTGCTTGGCATTGGCCCTGAAAAGCCCGTATGGGGAGTGGTCAATTAACCTGTGTATGTATGTATGTATGTATGTATATGTATGTATGTATGTATACGTATGTATGAAAACAGGAGGTCAATTTTGTTACCATTACACAGCAAAAATATATCCTCCCGTTCAGGTAATATAGTTTACAACAAACTAACCAAGATAAATGAGAAAAAACCTTTTATGGGAGTTAATTGCAACGTAAAAATTGTAAGTGTCAGCTTGCAAAAGCTGTCGAAGACATGATGCAATAGTATTTCAAGTAAAAAATTTCCCAACAGCCTCGTCTTCCCAGGTATTCTTAATGGAGTCGCGGGAAAACCGGGGATGAGAATCGCAGGCGTGCAATTCAAAAAACTCGTAACTACACCAATTGTCTTAGGTTTTCCAGGAAAGCAGAATACTGTCTTTTGCAGAGAAAGCCTAGGAAAGTATAATGTCTTGTACAGTCCTCTTACTTGAAGACGTACACGATGTTTGTTGTAAGCCCACAGCACTAAAAGGTGTCAAGCGCTTATAGAACGGGCTGCTACACAAATTCTACAGAAAAAATTCAGCAGATTACCTTCATCGCTCAATAACGCGCATCAACAAAAGAAAATTGATCATGAAATAAAACTCTAGATGTCACAAATTGAGAGCCAACTCAGAATCAGTGCGCTTTCTTTTTCCGGAAGCTGTTCTGTTAATGTGTGCGCCGTGGTCATCAGACCGAGACATGTGAGTTCATCTGTGAACAAATTAATAGACTGATAGTACTCTCGTTTATTATCCAAGTACACTTCGTAGAGTACAGATAACGCCTAAGACGAGAACTACTATCACGCGGTATTTGTACTCCTGAGAACTGGTTTAGACAGGTTTTCTTTTCTTTTTACGGATTGGATTGAAGTCACAAAGAAATTAAAGGCTCTGTGAACCAACTCATGAATTGGATAAGCCAATGTGATTTATGTGTCGACAATAGAAATTGATGTTTGATTTCCATACTAGGGTATGAATCGTTCTAAGAAGTGTTGGACTGGTAAATGAACGTTTTGAGGAATAAGATTAAATTGGGCCTCAAAGACAGAAAATATGGTCTGAGTAGGAGTTCGTGTAAGACAATCACTGTTCCAGATTTTACTGTAAAGGTTTGTGGAAAGAAAGTTCAAAAGGGTGCTGTTTTGTTTATCGATAAAATACTGTTGCAATATTAAGTTCGGTATTTACTTGCGATGTAAGCATAGCGATAAGCATATTAAAGCTTATGCGCTGGATGGGACGCTCGGACATAAGGATAAGCGTATAAGCATAAGGTTATCAAAAGGTTGCGTTCCTTTTAGATGGCCTTGTGGTACTGCCACAATCATAGTAACTTTCTCTGTTTCGAAGGAGTGGTTGGATCAAATCCCCAGCGCGAAAGTAAATTTTTCGTTTTGCTTAACCGCCCTAACCGCCCGAACCGCGCGATTGGCTCGCGCGAGAACGCTTTCCCCCCTACCTCTCCCACTAAGCATAATTTTGTCCCCCACACTTCCTCTATAGTTTGGAGATCAATAAACCAATCAGAATCCGTCGTTTGCGCATATATTTTGATGACCTTAGGGGATACTAGAGGGGCATCATTCTGTGCGTTTATACTAAAAAATTAAATTTGAAAATATGGCGTCCGCACAGCCGACCTTCAAATTTTTCAAGTCGGATTTTTCGTTCCTTTGCGATCGAGTTAGACCTTGTGGAACTCAGAATATAAAGTAGCAATGCTATAGAACACTCTCCTAGGAAAAAAATGGATATCAAGGTCTTAAAGATGACAGAATAATCTCTCGAGTCAACGACAGTACGATTCTCTAAAGCGATGCGAATTGTGGACGTAAATTGGAAACCGAACTTTCGGACTTCAAGCAGGGCCTAGCGACAATTTAACGATTCCATGGTCCGGTAAATATTAATTTTGAGTAACAATGTTTTCAAAAAGTATAGTTTAAGAGAAGATTTTGTGTTAAATCGTAGTCTTTCAGAATTTTCAACATAACGCTATGCAATTTTCTGGTCGTGAAGTCAAGTAAACAACGATCTAAGAATGATGAATTTTACCGCGTGGGCTTTGTACACGTAAGAAATTCGTACGTTTTTCGCAAAAAAACAGCAATTAAAAAACTGCTTTGAATAAAACTGTCGTCCCGAAATATTTCTTGGTCATTTTCGCCTTGCTTCCTATTGACAGATTCCATGAAACTTGAGATCTCTTCGCTCACGGACAAATTTGCATATTCCTTTCATTTTGAAATATGACCCGCGTGCCTATATGCACACATACGAAAATATTTAGCGATTTTTATCTTTCATCTTCATTTTTGAAAACTTAATACGCACCTATCGCGTAACTTCCTTTGTTTGTTTGTTTTTTTTGTTTTTGGACACTAATCATTTTCCTGCCTATATACATTCAAAAATAGAAGCATTGACGCAATATACAAAATATACGCTGTAAGAGACAAAAGTGTATTCGGAGATTGGGCAAACTTTGATTCGCGGATAAAAGACGTATAGTTTTAAAATCTTTTAAGATTATCATTTGCTTCTACTACTATTCTTAACAACAAAGGTCGCCATTTCATTTGTTTATAACCCACTTAAAACTATCAAATGCACTCAAAAGCCTAAAATCGAAAAAAAGTTTGCGAGCGAGGGAGCGAGAGCCCTTCTTCACATCATATCTACAACTCGCTCTTGCGCATGCGCCCAATTCATTAGTTGAAAATGGCGGACAATTTAAATTATTTTTCTGACGAAGAGTCGGAATGGCTGGTGAATATTGATCCAAGTTTATTAGATAAATCGAACGAAGAAAAGCAGTTAGACGACAATGAAATTTCAGCATTTATTGAAGAAAATAGAAACAGCAACACGATAATGCGCCAATTCCGTTCCGCTTCGCATACTTCTGTCACGCACTCTCCATAAATAAATATCCACGAAATTCTCCCGCACTGAAATAATAATTTGACTTGTTGGATAATAAATAACTTATAGGACATTTTAATGCATCGTACCGCTGAGTCTTCTTACTCGTAAAAATACGCAGCGATAGTAACAACAAAACGTCTAATATGATATATTTACTTGCTGCCAATTCAGCGGTCGAAAAGTATACTCCACCTATCCAGGGCTTACATGTTTTAATTTTGAATAGGTAAATATCTCATATATCAAAGGTTCATACCGCAAACAATGGGACGCGAGCGTGTACTTGACTCTGTTAGCGATTTCTCACCCAGAAAATAATATCTCGACCAGTAACTGGAGAATTTAAAAGACCCCCTTAAACTGACACCGCTACCTTCGGATTAGTGTTTTTCATAATGAAGGTTTTGTTTACCTGCATGCCGACAAAAGAAAAATCTTTGTCACCTGTAACCAATTATGTGATAACTTCACATTACTCGCACCGGCATCATGTTATGGTGCAGCTTTGCTGCAGTCTTCCTGCCATAAACTCGTTGAAAAGGTGAGAAAGTTTTGGAAAATTCAACAGTTGTCCTGGTTTGAACTGCAGGTAGTGGTATTACGTCCTTGCATACAAAAATCGCAGTCTAAGTTGGGGGCTTGGGCTAAACGTGTTCTTTTTTTTTTATCGAGATTTGAGCCTGAAAACGTACTGAAGTTGATTGTATTGTGCAACAAGAAAACTGCATCGCTCAACTTAGGGATTTGTCCCTAAGTATTTGAATTTATGGTCCTGTCAGGCCACACTGTTAAATTTGTCTTAACCCTTTTTTTATACTTCTCACAGAAAAAAGAGCAAAATAACGATGTCCTAAACCGATTCTCAGCCTGGGTTGTTCTTAGTAAATAACAAGTAATTGCCAGACTATTTTTAGGTAACACCTGTTTCACTGCCAGAGTTTTTTCTCCTATTTGCTATTTGCTCGTATTTGCCTTTTGTAACGTAAAACCCTTTCTACTACATTCTCTTATCTCTACAAGCCTTTTCTTTTTTTTTCTAGGCAATTCCATTTGTTTTCGTCGAATATCGAACCATGGCGGACGGCCTTGGGGAAAATATCCACGAGCTAAACGACAAGTACGAACAAATAACCAGTTCTCAGTGTGCAAATAATTAAACAGTTCTTAACAGCATTCTCTCAGATGGCTATTCACAGTCGTTAAGAGAGTGTTGTTTTTATTTGTAACAAGCAAGCCAGAACACAGCCAGAACAATATCAAACAGTTCGTTGCACGGGTGGGCGCAAATTCTATAGAATAAAACCTGAAATTGACTCCAATCTTATCCAGTTTTCCTGGAATAAGTTGACACTCTTAACGGATGACCACCATAGCTGCTCGCGTAACTTATCGATCATGTCGGCTAATGTCCACTTCATCTTCTCGTCATTACTCACGAATAACAGTTTTTTTCGGTAAGTCTGTCTTAATTTTTCTCAATATAGCATATTTTAAGTTACTATATCAACACTTTTGAGTCATCAAAAACATTTCGGGAAGAGCAGTTGTCTAAGTAGAGCTTAAGGAAAGGCACGTTTTTTATTGGGGGGGAGGGTCATTAGTAAACAATTTACAAATTGGGGAGGGTCAAACCTGTTTGATACGCTGTCGGGGGAGGGTCACAGTTTTTTTTTTTTTTTGGTAAGGAAAAAACTACTCCATGTCGGTTAGTTGACTTTTAATTATTTGTTACCAAACACGCGAAGTGTATAGAAACCTAAAACTTATATGTACAAGCAAAGCTACCAGTCTAAATCAATCTATATCATTTTAAACAGATGTCGAAATATTATGTCAAAAAACTATCTTGTCCCAACTAACGTAAATTGTCTCTCTCGACCCGTGCCCGCTTTCGTGCATATTTTGACGTCGGTAATGTTTCCGCGCGGGGCTCTGGTATAAAATTAGTGTCCGGTGACGATTCGTTACTTGAGCTACTCCATCTGACAGGCTGCCTGGCATTTTTAACTGGCTGACAGGCATTTTTAACTTGGCTGCCTGGCATTTTTAACTCTTAGGTTATTTCGGGCAGCCAGCGCCCCTATCATTGTCTGTACTATTATTATAAATTTTTCTTTCTTGTATATTTTGGGGTGAAAAAAATAAAGTTGTTGTTGTTGTTGTTAGCCACAAGTTGCCCGGCAACTCTTGAGATTTTCGGCAACTTTTAGAATTTTCGGCAACTTTGGGCTTTTTGAGGTTCTCTGAAGCCACGTTTGTCACGTTTTCAGCCACACTGGTCAGTTTTCGATAGACATTTATTCAATTTATTCTAAAATACAAAAATTAGGGCCCCCCCCCCCATGGATTGATTTTTGTGATGCCTTATCACGAGGTCAGCGGTATCACGTTGCACGTTTTTCAAGATGGTGGACAATTACAGAGACTATTTGTTGATCAAGTCAAATGGAAAGAACGTCTGATATTATCATTGGACCTTGACAATTAAAGTTTGGATAAGAAGCAATGTGCGAATTTTTAATCTTTAACACCCAAAAAAGATACGAAAAGCAGAAAAATTTTGGCAACTTTTCGGCGACGTTTTTGGAAATTCAGCAACTTTTCGGCAACTTTTTGAAAAAAATGCAACTTTTTGGCAACTTTTAGACACTTTTATCGGCAACTTTTTTTGGGATTCATCGGCAACTTGTGGCTAGGCCTACCATCTGACCTCATGAAATCCTCGCATTCTTGACAAGCGCATTTCCCTCTTTCTATTCCTCGCACATCCTTGCCCATTTTCAAGTTTTCACCGTGCAACGCCACGCAATTAACTGCTTTGTGCGCAGACATGGTTATGTGAGCAACACTTCCGGTCAGTCATTTTCACTTCCGGTTATTCTGTCTTGGAGGAGATGGGGAGAGGGTCAGATCCTTTGGTTTAGGCATTTATGAAGGGTCATGCATTAATCCAATCTGGAAAGCGGGAGGGCCACGACTTTCTTGGCAAAAAATTTCTAAAATACCCCGGCCCGTCCCCCCCCCCCCCCCAATAAAATACGTACCTTCCCTTAGCTGCGACTTAGCTGCGACTTTCTTGCTACTTTCTTGCGACTTAGCTGCGACTTTCCTGCTACTTTCTTGCGACTTAGCTGCGGCTTTCTTGCTACTTTCTTGCGACTTAGCTGCCTGGTGTATCAGCTGGCCAGGTTGTTTTATTTGAAAACAACGTAGACTCCTATAAACAATAGGTAGTCTGTTTTGCCTTGGCTTTACAGTATAGCTATGAAGTTTTTCACTTTCATTTCGGTTTGCTTTACATCGCTGGCAGTGCTTCCATCTTAGTCTCCTGCAACAAGGAACAATGCAGTAATGCGCGACGAGATTATCAAGGACTATTTTAATCTTGGGCTTACTGCACCTGAAATCGCCTTATTTCTCGTAAGTGTACATGGTATTGGGATCTCGTTAAGACAATTGAAAAGAATACTCAGACGGTTGGGATGTGCAAGACGTCGGCGTCGAAGTAATTTGAATGAGGTGGTAGAAGCAGTCGAGGAGGAACTTAAGGGGAGTGGAAGCCTTCTCGGATATAGAGCGATGCATCAGAGACTCATCAATCGGCACGGTCTTGTTACTACGCGGGAAGTCGTTCGACATGTTTTGAGGGTTTTTGATCC
Source organism: Stylophora pistillata (assembly GCF_964205215.1). Taxonomy (NCBI): domain Eukaryota; kingdom Metazoa; phylum Cnidaria; class Anthozoa; order Scleractinia; family Pocilloporidae; genus Stylophora; species Stylophora pistillata. Next base: position 19,907,739 of record NC_142524.1, read on the forward strand.
TGAAGGGGTGGATCATAGATCACAGCATAGACTGCGACGACGAATTTACAGGTGTAAAGGACCAAATTACTTATGGCACACTGACGGCTACGACAAACTAAAACCGTTTGGATTCTGCATTCATGGTGCAATTGATGGCTTTAGTCGAAGGATCCTATGGCTGGAGGTTGCATCTTCGAACAACGACCCTCGTATAGTAGCTCAATATTTCTTAGACTATGCAAGACAGTTAGGTGGTACGGCAAAGATTGTACGTGGAGATAGGGGATCTAAGAACAGGAACTTAGCAGCTAATTCAGCGTTTCTTTCGGCGTTCCATGAATGACGACTTTGCAGGTGATAAAAGTTTCATGTATGGGAAATCTACAGCAAACCTAAGAATTGAAGCAAGGTGGGGACGTTTGAGGCAAGGATGTACAGAATGGTGGATTACATTTTTTAAGGACTTGAGAGATTCTGGTTTATATCACGATGATGATATAATACACCGCGAATGCCTGAAGTTCTTTTTCATGGATGTCATACAAACTGAACTACACACAGCTGCACTGGAATGGAATGTTCACTGAATTCGGCCGTCTAGCAATGTGGAATCTCCGTCGGGAAAGCCAGATGTACTCTACTTCGTTCCAGCATCAGCTGAGAGTCAAGATTATATGACTCCTATTGACATCGACGAAATCGAAATCGCACAGGACACGTGTGCCGAGCAACCACAAGCGAAAGGATGTCCCTACTTTAAAGAGCTCTGCGATCTAATCATGGAGGATGAAGGTCTAGAACCAGCTACAACAGCAGAGGAAGCTCTCCGACTCTACTTAGATCTACTGGACCATATTAATGCCATACCATAGAAGAATGGTTGAACTTCATTCCTGTTCACAGGCTACCCAGCATGAGCAGTGTTTTTTGTACACTCAAAAACAAAGCTTACTATGCGGTTAGTTAAGGGGCTGTGTTAGGTTCGCAAAATATTCAGTGTGGTCAAACGTACATCGCAAGGTATTTATTGTTGGTCGGCTCTAATGCCGCTATCATTTTGTAGCTGGATACCGAGCCACGCAAGTAAATCAATTGAAAATACTAATTAGAATCAACTTTATTTCTTCTTCGTTTCCAACATGTTTTCTAAATGTGGAAAGGAACTTAAACTCTTGACACTAAGAACGGATTATTTTCATACATAAACTACACACCTGTGGGGGAGAGAAATTGCCTGACCCACCATTCACACTCTTTACAGTACAGTGTATTGTGAAGATATCATCTGGCCTGTGAATTCGAAATCTATGAACTCAACAAGGTAGAACAGCAAAGTAAATAGCAGGTAACGAACTATTTTCCATTCTGTTTTAAAAGTGTTACGTTGACACAACCTATTAGAGTAGACATGAATGACATGTATAATAAGAAAAGAATAATTAATCCCCTATTGCGATGAGCAGCATTATACTTATTATCTCAGGGCAAGTATGTCGCCCACGCAAACCGAACCAAGAGCTTGCAAATCTCCATCTGTTTCCATCCTCACAGCTGTAAAGTCCATCCGTAGTAAGGAAAAATGAGTTTATCTTAGAGAATACTATGAAGTCAAACTAGTCCAGTAAAATAAGCCACTTGAGGTGTAATACGAATACGTAAACTGTGAAAAAAAATACATAAAATACTTTCGGGTGCTATGGGTATATTTCCCAAGATAAGAAACACAATAAGGAAAAAATGGCAACAGATACTATAGAATAATACATGGATGTACACAGATATGGAATTTCTCTTCAATTGAAGTGCTCAACTCAATATATCATGTACAGCAAACAAATAAGATCTTGAGTTTAT
>NC_142524.1:19914574-19924574 GCF_964205215.1 Stylophora pistillata
TGTTAATAATCGCAACTGGCCGAAGGCAAACCAGTTGGCTACATTACAAGCATGGCCGAGGATTTGAAACTCGGGGCCACCGTGAAATTAACAAATCCAAGAAGTGGCCAGGGGCCCGTTTCTCGAAAGTCCCGGTAACTTAGCGGACCCCAGGCCATGTTTTAAAATAAAAATTCAAAGGATATAAAAGCAGGTTCTGGTCCCCAAACCACTCCATTTTGTTTCTTTAGTTGATGGTTACATTTTGTTGTTTTCAAACCTTTTGAAATTCCCATCCTGAATGAAAACAGAACCGCTTTACGGGTCCGTTAAGGTACCGGGACTTTCGAGAAACGGGCCCCAGGGCGGGACTTGAACCCGGGAGCGGCGGATTGCAAGTCCGACACGCTGACCACTCGACCATGCTGCCTTCTTTCAATTACAATTGTTACCATTATTATATGGTTAATATTATTTGTAAACATCAACTATTGATTTAATGTATTTTTGGACAATCTATATACAACATCTTCATGTACAATGCTATAAAAATTGTGCTATTCCAGTGGCCACATACAGTCTCTGGCGGTCTATTTTTGTTGTTCTCGCTGCTTTATTTTGTTTCTGTTTTTGTCATTTGATTTCGTTCCTCTGCTTTTATTTGTTTACTTCATTTTCGTAATGCCTAATTCTTAGTTTCAGAACAATGAACAGGACACGTTGTTGTTTGGAAACAGGTTAGGTTTTTGGATCATGACCCTCTCTGGTATACATGTAGGGTTAAAGAAACCATTTACAAAAGACTTCCTTCTAATAGCATCAATAGAGATATCGTAATCGAAATTCCCAGAGAATGGGTGACTATCATCAAGATCACAACAGCCGATTAGTAACAAAGCAGACCAATGAGAGAAGAACATGTAGAAGCCGCAAAAACAAAAAGTATCGAAATGCATCAATGGCAGCTAACCAGGGTGCTGTAGGTAGCGAGACGTAAACTTTCGATCTTTTTTTTCCTGAACAAGACTAGCAGCTCCGCAATAAATACATTTGCCCGATTGAGGCAAATAGTTAAACGTTTCATTTATCTAATTCATCTTACTCTCAAACTCGTTGTACATATTATATTGACTTTTCCGAGAGGCAGAGGAAAAAAGAATTCACTGTTCGACTTATTTGAGTATGAAAGAGTGTCCTGCTTATAACAATCTTTATTCCGATCTGTTCCTTCGTAAAAATTACTCTTACCGTGCTCTACCTCCTTAAATAAAGAGGGCCGTTTCTTCTCGTTTTCTGTATTTTATCACTTTCTCTTACAACCATTTCCTTTATTCACCCAACTTTTCGACTAAAAATTGTTATTTCCATTTCCTTTTTACTAATTCACCTAACTTTTCGACTAAAATTGTTTATGCACTAGTGTGTATTACAAACCTACAGACTCGCATAATTACTTGTTGTATTCGTATTCGCATCCATCTCACGTTAAGAATTCTATTCCTTTTTCACAGTTTCTAAGACTTCGTCGTTTATGTAGTGATGACTGATTTCCACCACAAATCAGAGTCAATGTGCCAGTTTTTCGATAAACGTGATTACCCTGATTCTGTCGTTCAAGCGGGTTACCACCGCGCCCAACTCAGTTATTGATCGACATTCAGCACTACAAACGTCACAAAAAGAAGATTCCGACCGCATTCCATTCACTCTCACGTTTCGGCCTCACAACCACTCAGTTAAATCTATCATTCTTAAAAACTTTAAATTGCTTTAAAACGACCCAGAGACAAGCACTATCTTTTCGCAGCCTCCGCTCGTTTCATTCAAACGCGACAAAAACATAGGCAATTCTTTGGTCAGAAGTTTTTTTTCAGACTAATGACCAACCAGGCACTTTTAAATGCGCTCGTGCACGATGCAAAACGTGTCCTTTCACTCACAACACTCAGAATATCTCGGGACCCAAACGATCCATTAAGATCACCGATCACTTCACGTGCACCTCCGCCAATGTAATCTATTGCATAACTTGCACTTACTGCAAAAAGATTTACATCGGCGAAACAGGCAGAAGACTAGGTGATTTGAATATATCAACTAAGTTGAAAAGGTAAATTAGCCACCGTTACGATTATAAAAGCTGACGTTTCGAGCATTAGCCCTTCGTCGGAGCGAATAGGGGAATTGTGGGTTGTGTGTGGTTTTAAAGGCAGAAAAAGGAGCTACGTAGCTCCACCAATCACGTAGCTCCACCAATCACTTAGCTCCTTTCTCTGCCTTTAAAAGCACACACAACCCACAATTCCCCTATTCGCTCCGACGAAGGGCTAACGCTCGAAACGTCAGCTTTTATAATCGTAACGGTGGCCAATTTACCATTTGAACTTTGTTGATATATTCAAATTATTTCGTTACCCCCACCGACGCAGCCCCTAACAGTTTCTTTAGAAACTACCAGCCTCTATTCAGAAGACTAGCTGTCCGATTCCGAGAACACCTTCGCGACGTGGAGAGAAATGACAAGGACACATCGAAACCAGTCGCTAGACATTTTAATTTATCTAATCATTCTAAGCAACATATGGCAATCTGCGGTCTTTCCCTACACTTGGGTAGCACGGAAATTCGTAAAACTCTTGAACAAAAGCTCATCTTTCAAACCGGCAGTCTAAATCCCACAGGTATCAACGAACGCTTTTCATTCCACTAATTTATTAGTGTTTTTCTCGTTGCCATGTTCCCACCAATAATGTACCTCCATTTTCTGCCTTTAAAAGCACACACAACCCACAATTCCCCTATTCGCTCCGACGAAGGGCTAACGCTCGAAACGTCAGCTTTTATAATCGTAACGGTGGCCAGTTTACCATTTGAACTTTGTTGATATATTCAAATTATTTCGTTACCCCCACCGACGCAGCCCCAAACAGTTTCTTTAGAAACTATCAGCCTTTATTTAAAATTGTTATCGCTGTGGTTTCAGTTGCTGTTTCATCGTGCAAAGTGAACGTAACGAAAGCATTAATTTGCATAATCATCTGAAATGACCGCGGAGGGGGAGGGGCTGGTAGGGTTCTAGCCCTACCACTTTTATTTCTAGGATTTGTTTTCTAGGGCTCCAGTTGAGATAGACAAAATATGGATATTGCTACTTGAAAGTTATAAAACACGTCTACTCTTCCACATTTTGTGCGGAGGCGCGGTGGCCTCATGGTTAGAGCGCTCGACTCCGGATCGAGTGGTCCGGGTTCGAGCCCAGACCGGGAGATTGTGTTGTGTTCTTAGGCAAGACACTTTACTCTCACAGTGCCTCTCTTCATCCAGGTGTATAAATGGGTGCCGGCGATTTAATGCTGGGGGTAACCCTGCGATGGGCTGGCATCCCATCCAAGGGGAAGTAGAAATACTCCTAGTCGCTTTCTGCTACAGAAACCGGAGTTAAGCACCGGCCTAATGGGTCGGTAAAACAGAATGGCTCGTTAACAGACTTTATCTTTACCTTTACCTTTACTCTTCCACATTTGCCTCAAATCAAAGGTTCGGTAAATCTGTGCGGCAGCAGTTAATTATTTGACAAGCGTTCCTACTGTATGACAGACACGAATGAGAGGGACTAACGGGATTTGCCCAGCCGTACATCCTTAACGAACTCCATACTTGCAAACATTCTGTTAGTGGCCTGCTCGTTGACTGTGTTAGCTCAGACGTTGTTCTGTTTTCTTCGCCCTCTGTTCGGAATGTCAATAACGAGCACGAGCTTTTTTCAAAAGTGTGAAAGACATGACCTGTAAATGCAAATTGCTGTCACAAAAAATAGATATCGTCAAGAATATCGTCACCCTGATCAAATCTCTACCAAGGCAAGAATCCTTACTTCAACAGCTCAAGGGAAAATCTGGAGACAGAGGACGAGGATGCTAGTTCCTGTGGAATTACTAGACTTTGCCCTACAAGGTGGACGGTTAGAGCCAGTTGTTTTAGACGAATTCTTGAAAACTATCCAGCTCTAGTGGAAGAGTTGGGTGTCTGCTTGCCCGAACGATTAGAGCCTTATGGAATGGAATGGAATGGAATGATTTGAATTTTTCTTTGGTTTGTATCTTGGAGAGCGGCTTTATTCCCACTCCAATTATTTATCTAAGACTCTTCACAATGGACAACGCCTGGCAAATCTAACAAAGGAGACCCTCACAAAAATGCGTACTGATCAGAGAGCTTCGACCATTTCTATGTTAATGTTGCGCACAAGAGTGAAGGCCTGGTTAGCTAACGGCTAAAGATCACTTTAGAAGGGTCTATTATGAGGCTATTATCTTATCATCTGTGCTATCGGTCAGCGCCTTAACCAGGAAAGCTTCAGCTCCTACGCCCAGATGGAGATCATCTTGGTCAAGGCTGCTAATGGTAACGACTATGAGGCAGATCTATAGTTCAAGTTTCTTGAAGCATCATACAGCGAAGATGTTGATGCTGGGGCGCTACCTGGGCAACTAAGTATTTTGGAAGTTATGTTAAGCCTTTCCCATCAAGCCACGCATACATCATTTAAATTTGTACCACTACTGTTGTTATTTGTTTCTTGTTGAAATTAAGAGACAACATTTACTAACTGTGTACATTGCAAGGGTGTTTGATGTGACACCTATTGCAGCCTAAAACACCCGCAATGATTCCCGATTTCCATTGCAGTGAACCGTTTGTATAATAACAAATCTTAAAAATCCAGCATTCTGCTCCAAGAGCAACACTGAAAAAGTGTCTATCTTTTAGGATCAAAACTTGCTCAAGAAATCAAAAGTTTGCATTCAAAACACACCTCAGGGCCAGATCTTGCTGTTTGGCTGGAAAATGCCTTCTCACTTTATCCGCTAGCCCTTGTTACTCCGTTTGACGAAAGCTAGTGTCGCAAACGCAACCTTTGCCTCGTTTATGACCGAAAAGAATTCTGGGAAATACCACCACAACTCGAGAAGAGAACACCTCACATTTCCATTTTGACAAATTATTATAAGTGTCGGGCCACCCAGTCCTACCAGCAAAATATCACATCCATCGAGACTTTTGCCACTCAAAACTGGCCCAAAAAGCCTAGGTAGATCCTAGTAGCCATCCACAGATGGGCCAGAGAGACGACTTCACTTGTGAACTCGCCAAACTTGCATGAAAGCATTTTGGCGCTCCATTCTACATGAAATCACCTTTCACTGTCTTCTTTCAGAGGCTTGCCTCTACCCACATTCCATGTTAATGATGCTGTCCTGAGGGCTTCTGTAGAGAGAAAATGGCTCGAAAAACACTTATAAACGCGAGAAAACGAATCAATTTGAACGCATGCAAACACAAGCGGTTGATCTAGGTCACGTGACCCCAAAGCCTGAGCCCATGGTGTCACAAAACCGCAAATATTGTAAGGGATACTTCATATAACGACAAACAAAGTGAGCTCTTAAAAGTTTTGTATGGCCAAATTATAAGGTTTTGTCTGCTGGGAAAGGGTTAGAGGAGAAAGTATCATGTCTTGACGAAATCCTGTTGGCGGTGTCAAGGTTTCCAGAACCACAAAATAAGCTAATTCAGGTAGTCCAAAATATCTGTACGATGCTTTCCGTAAATCCTGCCACCAGAGCTGTTGGCGTGCGTTCATTTTCACCGCAGCTAACTGTTCCCAAGGTAAACATTTTATAATTTCCTTTGTTTCATTCAACTTTTTGTTAGATTATTTTCTTGCTTTCACACATTAGATTAGCTTAGATTAGGCGGGCTTTTCTATACTTAAAAGCGATAAAACAGATAAGGGCACAACAATTCTTCCTATTGCAATTTTTCCAAAAATTTTATGACGAAGATTTATTCCGAAACGACTACATTTCCAAGTGGCAAGATATCTTTCGCATTCAACCCTTTTTCCATCTTCATATAATCACTTATAACGGTTGAATGTACAATAAATTTCAGTTTCCTGTAATCTTACATGAGTCACATAGAACAACAATCTCACTGGAGAAACTTCTTTGAGGTGTGTATTGGGAAGAATATTATTAGTTGCATTTCCACGCACTTTCATAGAACACCTGTTTTGAACCAAACTTTATTGGAATCGTGTGAAATGTTAATTTTCATAATAATTGTCCCGTTGTACCATCTTTTCTTAATGTCATTTTTTCTGAGAATAAGCTATAATATTTCACCATAATTCTCATTCGATCCTTTGCAAAGAAGAAAACAAAAAATGACTTTAATCAAAAAAGTTACGAAACTCTAAAATATGGGTGCTTTGTGCAACAAAGACAAGGACAGTATTAACCAAACAGAGAATTTTGTAAAAACTATTTGATAGTTTTTGCTGTCAGGCTTACGTTTTTTAGCCAATTTAATATATTTACCCCATTCATTGATTTATATGTAAAATTAGTACTACCGTACAGTCCGCAGAACCTTAAAAAATTAAAATGCGGCTCTCAATATGCAAATTTCTAATCTGCGACTGCGAACGACTGCGAAGACGTTAAAGCTATCAGTTATTAAGTGACATAGAAGTTCCTAAAACAGTTAGCTATAATTATGAATGCCACTTTCATGACATATAACAACTTATATCTTGTCATACACATCGAAAAGCTGAGAGCAGCGCAGTTTGAGAAAGAAATTATTCTCTTCTATTCGACAGTTATTCAAAGCTAAAAACGTCTCGTTTACATTTAGTACAAGAAGCCAGCCAAGGCACGATCAGCTCACTACCAAATAGCTCGTCAAAGAGCTGGGCCTAAATACTGCCAAAAGACCTGAGAATTGACTCTGATCTCAAATGCCTGGAAGTCTCACTCTTAACGGTGACCACAATAGTTCCTCGAGTAAATCATCGATTATGTCCGCTAAGTTCCGTTTGTTTTTCATCATATTACTTATAAACAGCTGTTTTTCGGGTAAAATTGTCTTAAATTTCGCAATAACGTATATCTTTGTTTCCTTAATGCGTCCTACATGCATATCAACACTTTTGAGTTGTTAAGACATTTCAGGGAGAAAAGTTGTTTTGCTAGAGCTTAAAGTTCAGGAAATGCGATTGGGGATACAACGGGTTTAATTTTTTATTCTTATAATCATTGAATTTTACAGTACCTCTTAACTTGTGTCTTGATTAAAGATCTAGATCCCCAGCTGAAAAAACAAAATATATTTCGTATGAGTTAACAAAAAAAACTAATTGCGACTCTGTACTTGAGGTATACAGTGCAAATTTAAAGATCGTTGTAATGGCTTCGCTCATTACAGCTGGAGGCAAAAATGTTAGCTCTCTGACTGAGAAACCGTTTAGATTCAATTCAGCTTTCGCACGCATAAAGACGTAAAGGAGTGAAATGATTTTGCTATGAGTAATGACGAAAATAGACAAAGGGATCTATTGAGGAGACTGAAGTCTTGCGGTGTAGCTGAAAAAGGGTGCTTTTAAGAAACGAGACTTGGGGAAAAAATTTATTTCCATTACCAATTTCGACAAAACAATATTACATATGATGCACGATCCTCGCAGTAGATAGCGCTATTTAAGCAATAGCGAAAATCAGACCTGAAAAAAATCAGGCCTGTACGGGACTCGAACCACTGACCTCTGCGATACTAGTGCAGCGCTCTACCAATTGAGGTAACAAGCCAACTGGGAGCAGGCCGTTAAGTCACTTTCACGGGTTTATTACGAATCATCTTAACGGCCTGCTCCCAGTTGGCTTGTTAGCTCAATTGGTAGAGCGCTGCACTAGTATCGCAGAGGTCAGTGGTTCGAGTCCCGTACAGGCCTGATTTTTTTCACGTCTGATTTTTGCTATTGCTTAAATAGCGCTATCTACTGCGAGGATCGTGCATCATACGTATCTAATACCGCAGTTCAAAATATATGAACTTCATATATTTCATTGTATCTGAAAACAATATTATTAATAATAACGTCTTAACACATTCTTTCATTACGAGGAGAGTAGAGTTTTATAATTTTTATAATTTTTACCAAGCATATTGGAAAATAGTACTTGATACCAAATGAGATTTCTAATTTTTTCAAAGAGGGGGAAGAGACGGGCTTTTCCGCCAGCAGCGATGGCTAAGTTCTTGTGGGTAAGCTCCCAATTACTACTTGCTACATTTCTTTTATAGATTTTCCTTCAGGTGAAATGATGGAATCCTTGAAAACAGTTCCTGGACGAAGCAAAAACCAGCAACTGATAAAGGGCATAGTCGGTATGAAAAAACATATTTCAAGATCCACCAAAATTTGATCGAAATTGATGTTACCCTAGCGGACTTAAATTACAAAAAAACTTACAAAAAAAAAACAGGGGGGTTTGTTTCTTTTCATACCAGGCATAAAAAGTCCAGAGAGAGGATACCCTCGTCTTTAGCAGACATCAAAACGGCGTCAGCTTGTAAAAGAAGAGTTCCATTATCTGAATATAGCTCGAGTTGGAATATTCACTTTGTACAAACTGTTTGATTGCATATTTAAATGCTTAAGAAATACTTTGTGCCTTTCGATCAACTTGGCCGCCTTCAAAGATGAAAGTGGAAAAATTTGGTGCGAATTATTGTCTTCTGACAAATACAGAGATGCCATAAACTACAAGGAAAACGTGACTTCACATCATTTGTCTATTCGGGTAGGTACTCTTTGTAAAGCACTTGCAGTTGATGGTATTGGATGTGTCACTTGTCACAGCTTGCAGAGCAGGCATAATTTTGGCGAGCGGGTGCTCACTATTTTCTAAGCAAAAATTATGGCCGTCATCTTTTATTTTAATGGAAGGTGAGGGCTGGGGAGAGAAAGAAATTTGTACCAAGGGGGGAAACTACAGCGAAAAAAACTAGGAGGGGGTGAGGGTGGATAATGAAAATTGGTTGTGACTTAAATGGATACTTCAAAATCAGGTTTCCGAGTAAGGACTGGAACTGAATTTATTTTCGGTAAATAATGAAGTAATAGGCAATAATGGTTCCAGTCCTTACTCGGAACCTGATTTTGGAGTATCCATTTAAGTCACAACCAGTGAATATTACGCTTGCCCGAAGTCATTGTTGTTTTGCGAACTAAATCTCCGTTCACCTATCAGTTTCTGGCTGATGCGGTTTAACTCAATCGCAAGCCAAATGTGTCATTTGGACATTTCGAACTTTATTAACTCGTATTTGCGTCAATACTTTTCGAGCGGCGGAACTCGCGCGGCACATTGGCCGCACTCAAAGATTATTTGTTTTCACTGATTTGTTTTTTCACTCGCGCGAAGGACTTCGCCGAACAGGAGGGACTGCTCGTAGTATAAGTTGAATAAACGATTGTGCGCTTCTTAACGTTCACTCGCCCTTATAAGACGCCTCCACTACAGGCTCTTAGTAAGCAATACTTGCTTATTACTTTCAGTCGCCTTGTTTTTCTTCACCATGTCAAAACAAAGGAGCCTGCATCCCAAATTACAAATACAACTCTTACGACTGTCTTTGTGAACAAGGATTCGTCGGAGAGTACTGCGAGAAAGGTAAAGTATCTTGCATTCATGTCTTCCTCGGAGTGTCTTCAATGTGAACTGTCGCTAAAGAGTATTTGTTTTCCTTGACATTTTTATTATCATTATTATTGTTGTTATCATCACTGGGTCTACTTGCTCCCTGACAATCCATTTCAATTTTATTAGAAAGTGCAAAAGATATGTTATTCTTAGAAGTGCGATAGTTTGTTACTACATAGAACAGCAGCCTATAACAAAGCGCGTTACAGGTATCGCTAGCTGTGACACTTTACTACGACTGTCGCTATACATATCTGTCTTTCTCTGGATATAATTAGTGTGATTTTGAAGCTATTTCGTATTAATCGTAATTATTGGACGTGCTTTTCCCCGGCCAATCCTTTCCAATTTAATTACATAGTGCCACAAGTGTCACCGCAAATTGAGACGATTATTTTTATTAATAAGTGCAACAGATAGATTTTTTGATAAAAAGCTAAGACAGGTGGCTAAAGATTGTGACAGGAAGA
>NC_142524.1:19932074-19962074 GCF_964205215.1 Stylophora pistillata
GTCTTGTCTAAAATAAATGTGGTTTCGAAAGATACAAACAGTTTCTGAAGCAAACATCCCAAGGTTGTCATTAACACCACGTTGGCATCGGGTATATCACAAAACAGCTGTAGGATGGCAGAGTAGGTTGTAGTATCCATGGTACTTAAACAGGTTTCCATAACTGCTGCGGATATCATAGTGTGATCCCTTGAGTTCCTGCTGTGGGGCACGGTTAAAAGGAAGGTTGAAGTAGCACATTGTAAGTCATCCTTAAGGGTGGTCTGCTCTCTCTCGAGACCCGGGTCATCGACCAGAGAAGGATTCCGTTCTGCTCCCACATCCCGCTCAACCAAATCCTGGACAACTCCGCAAAATTCGTGAAGTTGATGAGGCGTGTGGATCCGGTGGCTTTCTCTTGCAAAGGTTGCCGCCTGTCAGTTTCCCTAGACACTGCACGGCGACTCGTGAATGACTTAAAGTGTGTCTCAGTGGGTAAGTACGAACATGGCAGAAGCATATTACGATGCAAAACTCTTGATCGTCCATTTCCAGTTTCGGGCTTTACTTCATAAACCGGCATATCCTTTCTCTTCTGAGTAACGACATAGATTTCTTGCTCCCAGTAAAGTCGTAACTTTCCCGGGCCACCACGCGCAGCCATGTTTCTGACGAGGACACGATCCCCTTCGCTCAACGCAGTATGTTGAACTTTCTTGTCTTGCTGTTGTTTTCCCATAGCTAAACTTTTGTTTGCAAGAGCAGAGGCTAAATCGTCATGCCCAAAAATCGACAATAGTCAGCGGTTGATGTCGTGGGCGCTGCATATGCTAATGAGAGACTTGCATTCCCTCAAAAAGGCGCTAAGAAACTAAGTTACAAAGCCTTTCAAAGATGGCGACTATTTTTCTTGTGAGTTTCAAGACCTCACCAAATTCGAATTATTTTTTTGCTCACACAGGCACTCGTTTCCCCAAAGAGGTCAATACCTGGAAAAACATAAAATACAGGAATTTTTCAGCTATTTCGGCCGAATATAAACGGCTCTCTGTGCTTTGAAATATGTCTCAAATGGGCAATCGACCATCGTAGAAGACGTTCTGACGAGGACAATTTGTACACACTACCTTACATCGGCCTGGTGAGTCATGGATAATGGTAAACAAAGGCAAATTCAGTAAAGCATCAGAGAGGCCATAAGAAGTGAAAAGAATGACCGTCCGGAGCCGAACTTAGGTACATCGGGGGATCGTAGGAATTCGTGTGAGTGTTGCTTACGTTCTTTTTTAATGATTTAGACGTGGACATTTTTACTATCTACGTTATCTTAAAACATATAACTGCATTTTATTCATTTCTCACGTCAAGCTTTGTACGGCAATCATTTTTAAAGTCCCCAGATCATTCACGCTGCGCATTTCGTATTCGATTTCTCGGCATGAAGCTTCTCTCATTGCTCGCGGCCAATTTCTAACATATTCAGGATACGTGGAATATCCATCTGGAGGTTTCAAGCCAAACACGATGTCGATGGGCAGTCTTGGTGTCCTTCCAAATAGTTGGTAGAACGGCGAGAAGCCAGTAGAGTCGTGGCGGGTACAATTGTAAGCATGGACTACTTTATTTAGGTGATCACGCCAACGCGATTTCTGCCTTCTGTTAAGGTTCTCAAAATTGATAGCAGTGTTCTGTTGAATCATTCGGCCTGCCCGTTTCCCTGTGGGTGGTAGGGTGTAGTCCGCGAATGTCTGAATCCGCTCAGCCTCTCAAGGTTGTAAAAGAGTTGGTTTTCAAATTCTTCGCCCTGTTCGTGGTGAATGGTTTCTGGAAACCCAAATCTCATGATAGAGTCATTATACAAGTTGTCAGCAGTGGTCTTGACCGACTTATCGAGGGTGTCCTACGCTTGAACAAATCTAGTATAGTGGTCCAGATCACTAATACATACTGACATCCACCAGAGGAGGGTTCAAGGTGAACATAATCCATGGACACAAGTTGGAAAGGCGCTGCGGAAAGAATAGGCTGGGGTAGCGCATGAACGTGAGTTGCAGGTTTTCGTTGCTTAAAGCAACGGAATTCTTTGGTGACATAATGGGTAATATCTGCTTTCATGAACGGCTAGTAGAAACATTCTTTCGCTAGTCCTACCACTCTTTCTGCGCTCAGGTGCCTTATGTTTTCGAGCAGTTCTACATACACCCTTTTGTGGTATTTTTGAGATAGGACCATTCGATCTCTAGATCCAGACTTGTTGTAAAGAGTGACATCTTCGGCAATGAACAGTTTCTTCCATTCGTGTAAGAGCTGTCGTACGATAGCTAATTCCCTCTGTCTTTCCTGATAGGTGGGGCATCGTCCAGTTTCCATAAAATGCAGAACACGAGCAATTGTGGGGTCTTCGTATTGGGCTGCCACAACCGGTTTCATCACATGGTATAGCTGAGATGTCAACCCTCTCGTCCGTTAACATACCAGACACTGCTGTGGGCGATGCCAACCAAGCAGTGTCTACGGTGTAAGTTGCATAAATAGAGGACGTGGCGGCTTCTAAAACATCCTGATGAACTGCCTCCGAACAACCTTTCATGTACTCCTCAAAGCTGACGGGCATACGCGATAGGGTGTCAGCATCTGCGCTGGCCTTGCCCGGCCAGTATCTAATTTCAAAGTTGTAGTCAGCTAGTTTACCTAACGTAAACCTGTCGCATTCGGTTTTGGTGATGTTAAAATGTAAGTCAAGGGGTTATTATCCGTGAAAACAGTAAACATTTGAGAAAAGTGAGGGTAGTCACGGAACTGCTCGCTCACTGCCCAATTGAGAGCCAGGAACTCAAGTTTGCCTGCATGGAGGTGTTACTTCTTTTCAGCTGCTGACAGTGCTCGTGAGGCATACGCAATTACTCTCATAACTCCATCCTGACTTTGGTACAGCACTGCGCCAAGGCCATCTTTACTTGTATCGGTATAAAGGATAAATGGTTATGAGAAATCTGGATAAGCCATGATAGGTGGATTACTGAGGTGTCCAACCAACTCTTCAAGGGCTTGTTGCTGTTCTCCCCCCCAACATATCGGTGTCTTTTAGGGTGGCTGTTTATCCTTTCCTGTGGTAGTTAATAGGGAATAATTGTTCTTGCAATCTTCGCAAAGTTCTTAATGTACCTCTAGTGGTAACTTAGTATTCTCGCTAGTTGTCTCACCTCACCAACAGTCTTGGGAGTTGTTTCCTTTAGCTTCTCAATAGCCTTTACACAACCCATTCGATCCATTTGGTAACTATCACCTGACACAACCCTTCCCAGAAACTGAACCTCGCGTTTCAACAGGCTACATTTATGCGGCCTCAACTTTAGTCCACGTTCACGTAGCCTCCTTAGTAATGCCCTCAGATATTCAACATGATCCTCAAAGGTCCCGCTAAATGCTATGATGTCATCAAGGTATGGTATGGCCACTTTGTCTCGTAATTCTCTCAAGCATCGTTCCATGAACCGCTGGAAATTTGCAGGGGCATTCATTAAACCAAATGGAAGTCTGACTCAGTCGTAGAGACCCCATGGCGTAATAAATGTTGTTGCCGCTCTACTGTCTTTGCTCACGAAGCCCTGATAATATGCCTTACCCTGGTCGAGCGCACTAAACAAACAGTTACCACCGAGGCTATCCAGGGTTTCTTGGACTCTTAGGATGCGATGTCGGTCAACAATGATCCCGCGATGAAGTTTTCGACAGTCAACGCATAGTCTTAGAGACCCGTCTTTCTTTCGGAAATAGACAACTGGAGAGAAATATGGCGACTTAGATTCAGTGATAAAATTCTGGCTTAGGAGGTCCTCAATGTACTGTTTCACCTCTGGATACAGTGGTGTTGGTATGGATGTGTACTTCTTTTGCATTGGCTGACTGTCTTTGAGGTTAATCTCCATTTCCAGATCCAGGATACAACCAATGTCAGGCCTACTCTGGAGTCTTAAGTCGCCGTAACTTTGCGCGATTTTAGGCGACTTATGACGACTTAAGCAAAATTGGCAGAAAAAACAATGCGACTTTAGGCGATTTAGTGCCACTTAAAGCGACTTTCTTTGACTGAAGTGATAAAATCAAAGTTAGCAACAGTTTCCATAAACCTTAAAAATATTTACAGAATCCCTTACCACAATAAACACAGTGGTCATTTGGGTTACTTTTGTATGATTATAAGTCACAATAGCGACTTAAGGCAACTTAAGGTCCCAGAGTAGGCCTAATGTCTTCTTCACTAGATGCGAATGACTCGTACTCCTCTCTCAGCATTATTTCAGCAACAATCCGCTGGTAGTGATACAAACCACTAAGATCAATATCTGGTAGACGGTTTTTCCCTGCCTTGTCTTTTTGCTCAGAAAAAGTGGACGTGGTTACACCTGGAGGTTCATGATTGTTACTTGGGGTTCTGTGTTCACCCAGCCTCACATCTGCTGTTGTCACTGACTTAACTGCCTGAAGAACTCCCAGTAAGGTGCGGCCCTTAAGCACAATGTCATGACCCGTTCCACTGAATACAGCAACTTGCTCTTTAGAAGTTTTTCCTGGTTTGATGTTTAACAGAGTCTCATTAACTTCCAAGCCCTCTGGTAACTGTGTTAAGTTGTTTGGTTCAAACAACACTGGTGTTTGCTTGGTCACCGGTCCTGTATCTGCACGGCAACTAACCGCAAATGTGCTATTCTTAGGGATGACCAGATTCTTTCTTCCTGTTTTCATTTTACAAATGGCATTTGAACTTGAACTCTAAATGAAGTTTACCAGGGCATCTAGTGTTCTCTAATCTGTTTCAGGGAAACTTCTGTAAACAGTTGGCGTGGGATTCTGAGCTCGCCTTATCAGCTCTTCAATGACATTGTATCTGAGAATTGGACAGTCTAATTTTTCTAGTGTTACAAGGAAAGGCACTACCAGGCAGTAACTTCATACTGACCTCTGCCCACCCACTGTAGAGAGTTTTAGTCTCATTAACTGCCGTTAGACTCAAATTTGTATCACGCTCTGAGAACTGTCGGATGGCTATTTGCTCTAAACGTTGCTGAAGTGATTTAATTGGTATAATTGATACCTGGGCACCAGTGTCCTATAACACATCAATTTTACAGTCATCAAGAAAGTATTTCACGATGCACTTACTGCCAACAAGACTAATGACTCTAGCATGCTCACTTGGAGTTAAATAGCTAACAAAGGCTGGGTCTATGAATTCTCCAGGTTTACAGCTACTTGCCTCAGAAAGATGACTTATTGCTTGGCATAGCACTTTGTGTTCAGTCCAGTGTTCCTTCTGACATCTGTCGAAGCAATACCATACACTTTTAAATTGACTACATCTGTTGAGTTTCAATGCCCTCCCTTAGTTTTACAGCAGTGGTTACATCGGTGAGACTTTGCTGGGCTTACGACTGCTTCCTCTCTCGCGGGAGCAGTCGGTTCCGGCTTAACTGCTTCCTACATTCCCTTGCAAAATGCGAGTCGCTGCCACACTTAAAACAATGGTTATCATAGTCTTCCTTGTCCTCAAGACAGCTTGAGCAAACAGGTGGTCTTCTTCTCTCCAGCCCCTTCCCCCTAGGAACACGTTGGTCACTGAAAGCTCTGAAAACTCTGCTTTCTGACCTCCCCTCTCAATGACCTCTAACTTATTTGCAGAGATGGCCGCAAGGAGATCATTCTAAGAGGTGCACTTCTTGCTTTCTTGCTTGACTTTAGATGAGTTATCAGACATTGCGGACACTGATACTGTTGGTGGTTTGGACCTGCTTTTGTTCCTTAGCTTCTTGTCCCTTTCCTTTTCCACTGAGGTAGCCACGCTTATCTGCCGCATCAATACTTCATCTGTCACATTTGGGTCCTTTAGGAATGAGCGGATTTTTGCACGAATACTTTTATCTTGTTAACCAGTTTGTACAGACCGAAGACGCAGGCGTTGTATGTCCCCAAAGTCATACTTTAGGGACATGTCATCATCTCCTTCGTCATGTGCAAACAGAATTTGCTGTCTCAGGTCTAGAGCTTTTATAAAAATGCCTGGGATGATTTCTTAGGGCTTTGATATAAGGATGCAAGAGTTTGATAAAGTTCTGATGTATTCTTTGCGCCATAGTGGCTACGGAGGATGTTCTCCAATCGATCTGGAGCAAAATTCTAAAGCCAGAATTGGTATCGTTAGCAACAACGAGAAAGATATTTCTTCATGTGACTCTTGGATTGGATTTGGCGTAGGAGGGAAGTATGACAAGTCTAATGCGTGTGGCAACGAGGCCTTCTACTCTTCAGACAATGGAAATAAACACGTCAAAGCCATGGGATACATCCTGGTACAGTGAGGAAGAAATCTTACATAAAGAGCATAGACGCATCAGAGTGCGTACTTTTTGTTTCTGATTCTTGTGGCTACTGCCTCCTATTGGAGGCCAAGCCACCTATGTTGTCGAGTTGAGGTGAGTGAGTGTAACAATAGAATTTCGATCTCGACCCACTTTTGACCCGTATTTAGGATTGTTTAACTCCCCTTTCCTTCATATCTCTTGAAGTTATAGCGACGTCCTCTACCCCTTCAAAGCACTACGTTTAGAAAATAACTTAATCAGAACGTACGTTGTATGAAAACTCACCCTCATTGTAAGATTGAGTCCACCGCTCCGACAATTGTGGTTCAGTTCGTCCATGCGTATAACGCTTTGCGACACCAGAAAGAAAGTCAAGTTATTAAAAGAGTACATTATTTAGAAGCGGCTGTTACACTTAGCTGTTCGTAAGGAAATTGAAATGAATTTCACTTTCTGTAATAATTAGCACAAAAAAGGGTATTCAAGTAATGTATTAAAAACGAGTGCGAGCGTTTCATCAGGGGTTCCAAACACCGAGAAACAGATGGAAGCAGGAGGCCGCAAGCCGAGCGCTTTTATTGTTTCGAGGTGTTTGGAACCCCTGATGAAATACGAAGCACGTGTTTTTGAGATGACGTCTCAAACGGAACAATCAAACAAATATGCCGTGATACATTTTTTCCCATTGTCCTCCCCAAATGAAAGAGCAGTAATATATGCATGCAGCCATGCAATTTTGCCATTTTCCGTAACATTATGTCAACATGCATGCATGTTTTTGGTGTAGGTGGTGTGTGACCGCGGGTGAAGACGGAGCGGCAAGATTTAGGGTCGCGAAAACAGTTTACGAAGAACGCGAGTTAGTCGAAAAAGCTATTCCCTCGTATACCAAATGTAAGAAAAAATGGGCAGTAACAATTTTTGGCGAATGGCAAATTCCTCGGTCGGTTATAGCTCCCGTTTTACATCCAGGAGCGCTCTTTAAAGACTGATTTACTCAAGGTCGCATGGCTTTCTACCAGCATTGAAGAAATGGTTGCAGTAACCTTGAATTACTAGCTTAATAAGTTGTGATGGATGTGGCCAAGAAGGTGGAGGAGAGCTAGATATCCATCGAAGACCGTTTATGAAATAATGTTGTGGTAATTTTTGGAGTTATTGTTAACGATGTGTTAATTGTGAAGGTGTAGTCTGATCGTCCGGGTGAGTGTAGTCCTGAGAAGGACTGTTGTCGGTGGTAGTGACTGACGTTTCGACAACCTGTGCGGAAGTCATCATCAGAGTCAAGTTATCACTTGACTCTCTAAACTCACCCGGACGATCAGACTACACCTTCACAGGTTACCCCTGGGTTCAAGCCATTTACTGATGTGTTAATTATTGAAAATGCTCAGGTCATTAAAATTCAAGAGTTTAATCAGAGATCAAAACCACGTTTCAACTAAGATCAAAACCCTTACGATTTTCATCTGAGTGTTCACTGGGTATCGAGGTTCATGCATGTGACCCAAATATGCCTCATTTATCGGCTGTTGCTCTCATGAATGATTAATGAATTTGAGAATTGTAATTAACTACTCTCTGTTTTATCTGGCTGTCATCAATTGGCTCCAGTTTAATGAGTTACCCATGTCTCCTTAGTTACTCTCACCAGGGAAAAATGACAGGGAGTCGATGCTATTTTCCTTTTCAGTCCTGTTATCATTGGGTCAACAAATAAGAAGAGACCATCTCTTTAATTGGCTGCCATTAACTGGCTAGAAATTGTAAAAGAGCCTATGAGCCCTCTTTTCTTTCGGACAGATGATATGGAAGCAGGACGTCAATTGTACCATCGATCTAATTGCGGAAAGTTCGGTTATTATACGATGACAGGTTCAAAAACTGCGACGTTTCCGCAGTACAAACAACTTTGAAGCCACTAAAAGAAAATACAAAGCTAAACTTCACCCTGTGCCTCATCCATCCGTCATGTCTGCTGATTTTAAGCGCCATCTCATTTTCTTGCTCGTGTTTTCTGTTTTCATTGCAGAAAACTGTTCCTCAGGTAAATATTTTTTCGTTTCGTTTGGTCCATTGATTTTTCTCTTAGACATTTTTCTTGCTGCATTGATACACCTAGATTCCTTTTTAACACAGGCTATAGATTAGATTAGATTAGATTAGGCAGGCTTTTCTACGCTTTCCAGAAACGCGCACAACAACTTCTCCACATCAATTTTGCCCAAAATGTCATGTCGGAAACTTATTCCGAAACGACTACATTTCCAAGTGACAAGATATCTTTCGCATTCAACCCTCTTTTAATCTTCATACAATCACTTGTTCCGGTTGAATGTACGGTAAATTTCAATTTCTGTAATCTTGCATCAGACACGGAGAACAAAAATCTCATTGGAAAAACTTCTTTGCAGTGTGTGTTGGGAAGAATATTTATCAGGAGCATTTCCACGCACTTTCATGGAACACTTGTTTTGAACCAAACTTTATTGGAATCGTCTGAAATGTTACTTTTCATAACCATTCCCGCGTTGTTCCATCCTTTCTTATTCTCATTTTTTTGAAGAATAAGCTATGATATTTTACCATAATTCTCATTCGATCATTTTCAAAGAAGAAAATCAAATATGCGTGCTTTGTGCAACAAAGAGGAGGGCAGTATAAATCAAACAGAAAAAGAATTTAGCGATAAATATTTGATGATCTTTGCTGCCAGGCTTATGTTTTAGCCAGTTTAATTTATAAAAAAATTTTTTTAACTTTTCTTGATGTTTCTCTAAGTGAGAGCTATTCAGAGTACCCTATTCGTTGATTTATATGTAAAATCAATACTGTACAACTGTACAGCTGTACAGTCCGCAGAAAACTAAAAAAAAAGGTAAAAAATGCGCTCTCAATATGCAAATACCTTAACTGCGACTGTGAACTACTGCGACGACCTAAAAGCGATCAATTATTAAATGACATAGAAGTTCCTGAAACAGTTAGGAATAATTATAAATGTCATAACATATAACAACTTATTTCTTGTCATAAGCGTCAAAAAGCTGAAATCAGTGCAGTTTGAGAAAGAAATTATTCTCTTTTTTTCGACAGTTATTCAAAGCTTAAAATGTCTTGTTTCAAGTTACGCTCAGTATAAGAAGCCGGCCAAGACACGCTCAGCTCGATATCAAATAGTTCGTCAAATAACTCGACGTAAATGCTGCCAAAAGACCTGAGAATTGACTCTAATCTCAAATACCTGGAAGTCTCACACTTAACAGTGACCACAATAGTTCCTCGAGTAACTCATCGATTATGTCCTCTAACTTCTTTTCATTATATTGTTCATAAACAGCTGTTTTTCGGATAAAATTGTCTTTAATTCCGCAAGAAGGTGCATCTTTGGTTTCTTAATGCGTCCTTCATGTATACCAACTGTTTAGAGTTGTTAAGACATTTCAGGAAGCAAAGTTGTTTTACCAGAGCTTATAATTTAGGAAATTCGATTGGGGATACATCTTGTTTAATTTTTTATTTTCATAATCAGTCCATTTTACAATACTTCTTAACTTGTGTCTTCTTCAAAGATCTCCAGCGGAGAAAACAAAATATATGAGTTACCAAAAAAACTAATTGCGACTCTATACTTGAGATTTACATTGCATATTTAAAGATCGCTGTAAGGGCTTCATTCATTACAGCTGGAGGCAAAAATGTTAGCTTTCTGACTGAGAAACCGTTTAGATTCAATTCAGCTTTTCGCACGCATAAAGACGTAAGGAGTGAAATGATTTTGCTATGTGTAATGACGAAAATAGACAAAGGGATCTATTAAGAAGACTGAAGTCTTGTGATGTAGCTGAAAAGGGGTGCCTTCAAGAAACGAAACTTGATGGAGAAAAAATATAATTTCATTACCAAATTCGACCAAACAACAATAACGTTTAAACGCATTCTTTGATAACGAGGAGAGAAGAGTTTTCTAATTTTTATAATCTTTACCCAAGTAAACTGGTAAATAGTACTTGATACCTAACGAGATTTCTAATTTTTTCAAAGAGGGGAAAGAGCCGGGCTTTTCTGATCCGCTAGCAGCGCTGGCTAAGTTCTTACCGGAAAGCTCACAATTACTACTTTTGGTTTGTTGTGCCGCTGAGTAATTACCCGTTATTTGTGTTTTGACTCGCCCTACGGGCTCGTCAAAATACGGTACAACTCGTAAAAATACTCAGGGATACTACACAACAAAACGTCTAATTAACAATTACTCTCTGAAACCGAGGTGAATAGTGGCTGAATATTTACCGAGCCGCGAAGCGGCGAGGTAAATATTCCCGAAAGCCACTATTCAGCAAGATCGAAAAGAATAATTGTTTTTGTTATATCGTGACCTTGTTTTGTTATACTTGTGTTACATTGTATTAAGTTACGTCACGGTTGTGTTACGTGTACATGGATGCGCCTGCGCAGAGATAGAACAGGAATAAAAGGATCTTGGAATGTTCATGTTCATTGCGGGTTTGGTTATAATTTCGTCCTTGAGTTTCCTAAGATACAACATTTTGGCGACGAGGATGGGATCCTTTTGTGTTATATGGCTATTTCGTGCTATTTCCTACACCGGATAATCTTACTCCACTTCGTTTCGTTCGTTTATGCTTCCACGCACGTGCTCGCTGGTGCGTTTGCAATTCCCGCCATGGCTTCACCGTTGTTTGGTTCTGTTGGTGAATTTGATCCTTCCTCTGAGTCTTTTACGGCTTACCTTGAAAGACTTGACCAGGTTTTTTTTTAGCAAACGATATTGGACAATGTGCTGCTGATGCCACTGCGGCTGTTGTTCGGGCAGCTAGTCAGAAAAAGGTCGCCGTGATGATCTCCGTAATTGGTAGGAAGACATATAGCACTCTTCGCGATTTATGCAGCCCCGAGAACCCAAAAGAAAAAACATTTGAGGTATTATGTGAACTACTGCAACAACATTTCAAGCCCAAGCGGTTGGAAGTTGCCGAATCCTACAGATTTCATCGAAGTTGTCAAGAAGAAAATGAGAGCGTGTCGGTTTACAGTGCTCGTTTAAGACATTTGGCCACCACTTGTAATGTTGGCGAATTTCTGAACCGCTCGCTCCGCGATCAGTTTGTGTGTGGGATTCGAAACCCTGCGACTCGAAAAAAACTATTGAGTGAAGATCGAACATTACAAGAGGCTCTCCAAGTGGCTATCACCGACGAAATCGCAGCTAAAGAAACTTTGCAAGTTCAACAGCAACAATTGCCTCAACCAGTTAATTCAGTGAAGAAGGAATTCTCAGGCTTACCTTCCACTTCTCGTGGATACTCGACTACACCATCTACTTCGGGGCCGCCTCCTAGCCAGATTTCGTCCAGTTCCCAGCCAGCAGCTTCTTATGCTTGTTTTTCATGCGGTAATTCTGATCACGTAAGAGCTAAATGCAAATTTAGGAATGCTGTGTGTCGCCACTGCAAGTTAAGAGGACATATTGCTCGAGTGTGTAAGAAAGGGGGAGTCAATGTTATGGATTTTGAAGAAGAGCAACCTCAGGGACGATTATCTGAAGAAGAGGAGTTGTATGTGGTGTCTGATGTTCATGCAATGTCCAGATCTGACATTTCTGTACCGCTGAAGATTGAAGACAAGGATTGTCTGATGCAGTTAGACACTGGGTGTGCATTGTCTCTTGCCCCGATTACTTTCGTGAAACAAGTTTGCCCAGACGTTGAAATGACAGACAGACAGACATCTATATTTATACAGGATAGCCCCTTCAGTGTAGTAAACACTGGTATCAACGGGGGTCCTGTTACCCACCCAACCCACCCCAGGGGAGGACATCCATCACACAGTAATCTCGTGCGTGGGAAATTAACGTCTCCTGCCCCTAACCCTGCAGGAGACGGGACCTCCATTTATTCGTCCCTATCCGAGAAGACTAGAATATCTAACCATTTCTTGATGTTAAAGAAAGGAAGCATATTCTTCTCAGTTAATTTTAAGACCCTGAGTGTTGGTCCGGCCGGTATTGAACTCTCGACCTCCCGCACAACAGTCCGGCGCTCTCCCAATTGAGCTAACCAGGCGGCGTTGAAATCTACAAATGTTGTGCTGTCGACATACACAGGTGAGACTGTGCGTCCCTTAGGGGAAGCGCATGTGAAGGTTGAGTACATGGGATCACAACACACACTGCCTTTGCTAATTGTACGCGAAGGGACTGGTGCCTTATTTGGTCGAAACTGGCTTACAGATGTCAAGCTGGATTGGAAGAAGTTGCCAGGTTTGAATCACGTTGAACCCTTGCAATGCCATCCCTCTACACTACCGGAAACCCTAGGAAACCAGACATTAGCATCAGTCCTTGAGAATTACAGTGAATTGTTTCAACCTCAACTTGGATGTTATAATGGGGATCCTGTCATATTGAATGAAAGTAAAGAAGCCAAATTTCATAAAGCCAGACCCGTTCCTTATGCATTACAGTCAAAAGTTGAGAGTGCTCTGCTTAAGATGGAAAAAGATGGTGTGATCGAACGAGTGACATCTGCGAACAGTGCGGCTCCAATTGTAGTCGTTGGCAAGAAAGACTCAGAGGATGTCCGCGTTTGTGGAGATTTTAGTGTAACATACAATGCAAGTGCCCGTGTTGAAACCTACCCTATGCTTCAGATTGAGGATATGCATTCAGCTTTAAGAGGTTGCACGGTGTTCAGTGTCCTGGATATAAAGCAGGCCTATCATCAAGTACCGATTGCAAAAGAGTCCCAGTCTTACCTCACCATAAACACTCACATTGGGTTGTTTGCATTCAAAAGATTGCCGAATGGCATTCATTCTGGTCCTGCTATCTTTCAGAGAATCATGGATAGTTTGTTGTCAGATGTACCAAAGGCTGTTAGTCGTTTGGACGATGTTCTTGTTGCTGGCACAGATGCAGAGGACCACCTTCACACACTTTCACTGGTGTTAGAGCGACTTCTTAATTCTGGATTCCGATTAAATAAAGCAAAGTGCAAGTTTTTTCAATTATCAGTGGTCTACCTGGGACATATGATTGATGGAGAAGGTCTACACCCCACTCAGGATAAACTTAAAGCTATTCGGGATGCTCCCAGGCCCAAAGATGTAACGGCCTTGAAATCTTTCTTGGGACTCATAATGTTCTATTCCCGGTTCATGCCTCATCATTCTACAGTCCTAGCACCTTTACACCAATTACTTAAAAAGGGTACTTCATGGAGATGGTTGAAAGCTGAAGAGGATGCATTTGTTGCAGCAAAGCAGCTCATTCTGAACTCACGGACACTGGTACATTATGATCATACCTTGCCCCTTTTTCTTTCATGTGATGCCTCATCTTATGGCGCTGGAGCAGTCCTGTCTCATCAAATTGATGGACAATTTCGACCGGTGGCTTTTGCTTCTTGCACTTTGACTCCTGCTCAACAAAACTATTCTCAGCTAGAAAAGGAGGCCTTCAGTATCATCTTTGGACTAAAGAGATTCCGACAGTATCTCTTTGGTCGCTCCTTTACAATTTTAACCGACCATAGACCTTTGCTGACTCTCTTGGGTCCTCAGAGACCGGTTCCCGCTCATGCTGCAGCTCGACTTCAAAGATGGGCTCTTATCCTTGCTTCATACAATTACAAGATTGAGTACCGTAGTAGTGTAGCACATGTAGATGCAGACAGTATGTCTCGCCTTCCCTTGCCTCTGACATGGTCCCCCAAATGTGAAAATGTTGAATGTTATTTTTTGGACACTGAAGTTGTCACTAATGTGACCAGTCAGATGATAAAGAAGGAGACTCAACTGGATCCAGTCTTATCCCAAGTGTACACTTACGTCATCAGTGGTTGGCCTCATGTAGTGGATCCCAGTCTGGCACCATTTAAAACAAGACAAGACGAGTTAAGCACACGTCATGGTTGCTTATTATGGGGTGCTCGTGTTATTGTTCCTCCATCGCTCCAAGAGAAAGTGTTGCAAGAACTGCATGACACTCACCCCGGGATCTCTCGAATAAAAGCTTTGGCACGATCTTATGTGTGGTGGCCCAACATGGATTCTGACATTGAATTAACTGTTTCTTCATGTAGCACTTGCCAGTCTATGAGATCAGATCCTTCCCCACTTCAAATTCATCCCTGGACCTTTCCAGCACGACCGTGGTCTCGCATTCATGTGGATTTTGCGGGGCCAATCTCTGGCTGTACCTACCTTGTGGTTGTAGATGCTTACAGTAAATTTCCAGAGGTAGTCAAAATGTCTACTACCTCAGCTAAAGCAACTGTGACCACCTTGCGTGACATCTTCAGCCGGCATGGTTTGCCAGAAATTATCGTGTCAGACAATGGGCCCCAGTTCACTTCTACAGAATTTGAACAATTTTGTGCCAGCAATGGACTACTACACCGTACTTCAGCGGTGTACAAGCCATCTACAAATGGTCAAGCAGAACGTGTCGTGCAGATTTTGAAATCAGCCATTAAACAAGCCCACCTTACCAATGCAGATGTAGATGCTGTTATTGCAAATTATTTATTGATTTACAGGACCACTCCTCATTCTACAACAGGCGAACCACCCTCACTGCTTCTCATGGGCCGGAGACTGCGCAACCGGCTGGACAGTTGCTTATCAAAAAAATGTTTCACAAATAAAAATGTTTCGGCGAAAACATTCTCTTTAATTTGAATAAAGCTTGTTTTCTTCATAACTCACTCGCCATCAAACTGTGAAGTTCAAGGAGGATTTTCCCGTAATTAAACTCATAATTGTAGCCCTAAATCATTCGGGTTCTTTTAGCAATCATTTTTTTTATGCGTTAGAGAAAGATAAAAATGTTATTCACCAGCATAGGTCGGTCCGCACTAGGAACTTCTGAACTGTTCGTATATTTCTGAACTGTTCAGAAATGTTTGTGAAGCATCTTGGATTCTTTAAGGCTTAGGTCGCATTACGACCGAATTGTTTACTCTAGGGATTAAACCCTGTCAACACAAGCATTTTCTAATGCGACCCAATTTTTGCGGTTTCCTAAAAGTTTCAAAATTCTAAAAATCATCAAAGACGCCGGTGTGCCTGGGTGGGGCTGACCGATTTTGCCTAATTTTTTTGAAACGAAAGGACCCGCGTCCGTTGCGAACAAAGTTGTCATTTGTGAGTGCGTGTGAAATAAGATAAAAACCAAAAAGAGCGGGAAATTTCTCCATTTCTCGATTTCTCCATCTCTCCATCAGCAAAACAAAAGCAAACATTTGATTTTGTTGTTGTTAAATAGCTGAAAACAAAAGGACTATATTCGCCATGCAAAGTGTTCTGTTTCGACGCATGGTTAGTTCGGGGGAATGTTTATTTTTGGCGGATGTGAGATTGCCTGCGTGATTGACTTTTCCATTTTAACTTGGTTGAAATGCGATCCTAATTAATTTTGTCAATTTCATTTTTGTTTTACCGTTAAAAAAAAATTGGTTTTAGGTTTTTCGAAATCCAGTAAAATTAAAACTTGACTGTAATGCGACCCCCCTAAGTAAAATTGTCTTGACTCAGTTGCATAAGAAAACGAAAATTGTCGGCGCGCGTCTCCTTAAATGATTGCCAAAAGAGCCCAAATGAATCAGGGCTACAATTACGAGTTTCATTACGGGAAAATCCTCCTTGAACTTGACACTTTGATAGCGAGTTAGTTATAAAGAAAATAAACATTATTCAAATTAAAGAGAAAGCTTTCGCCGAAACACTTTTATTTCTAAAGGTAATTAAAAGGCTTCCGAGCAAATTTTGAAACATTTTTTGATAAGTAACTGTCACGATGTGACACCTGTCAATTGAAGAAGAAAGAAGCATCCGCTTTTGAAGAAACAGCAGTACTGGTATGACAAACACACACGAGTTAAATGATCATGCGACGATTTTCTCGTGAAAAGAAAAACAGTTAGAGATCTTAGGGAAAGTATTTTTTATTTCCAACGACGATTAATCATCGAAGATTTACCTCTGTTCCGTTTTAAAATTTCACGGAAAGTCAAATTGTAAGTGAATGCAAATATGTGTTTTTTGTTTTTGTCAGTCTGCTTGTTTGTTTTCTGTAATGGCGTGTGTAAATCGGTTTTTCTTCCACCAAGAAGCTGAAGTCAATGAGACTCTTTCTACCTAGAGACAAGGAGATTAATGCGACTTTTATTCCTTGAATTCCTGCGTTTCTGCCGTGAAATTTACGACGACAGTGTATTTTAGGATTTTGAACTGGTGCTGAATAAAATTCTTTCTTAGCCTAAACTTATAAATTCGTTTGTATCTGGCGCATGTCAAACCCATTTGTAGCTTAAAGGTCAAACAGGGATTGTCACGCACTAAATTGGCTTGCCATTAAGCCTTATGATTCCCTTCGTATGAAATTGTTTTTTCTGTTGTTGTCGTTTCACTAGTCCACGTTTTACTAGTCCGCGTTTTACTAGTCCCCGTTTTACTAGTCCGCGTTTTACTAGTCCACGTTTTACTAGTCCACGTTTTACTAGTCCGCGCTTTGCTAGTCCGCGCTTTACTAGTCCGCGTTTTACTAGTCCGCGTTTTACTAGTCCGCGTTTTACTAGTCCGCGTTTTACTAGTCCGCGTTTTACTAGTCCAGTCCAGTCCAGTCCAGTCCAGTCCAGTCCAGTCTACGAAATACCATATGCCGCTTCGTAGAGCCGGCTTTGAAACTGCTTCGGTTGTTAGTGCAGGTTTGTGGACTGTAGGACAAATTTGCCCTGATTTGCTCAGAGTTTTCAGAAACGAATTTAGTGCTTTGTTCGCTTCCGTAAACTGGCTGTCGCTAATTATCGAAAATGGCTTGTTGTGTAGCTCGTTGCGCAAGTACCGATCGATGGCGGCTCTGATCGAGGTAAGAGTTGCTTTATTATAATAACCTCCTCCGTCCTGTTTTCTTGCAGACATATAAAATTTCCTCGAGCACTTATTTAATTCCTCCTTGTTTATCTCTTCTACATCTGGGGTATAGTTCGTCTTGCTCGGGAAACCAGTCTATAAAGAAATTGCTTGTTTTGTTAGAAATTGTTTCCGAGGTAAGGACTCACGAATGTCAGTTTATTGACAGTTGTCGGGAAAATAAAACACCAAATACTTTTTAACACTGTGGAGTCTTCTCTTACCTTTAAAAACTTTCATCCCACATTTAGTTGTCTTTTTTGTATTATCAGGCACAGCCTCGTCTTGTATTTGTAAAATTTCTGCCTCTGAAACTTTAGCGAAACGCAAGTTTACGCCCGCCAATTTGTTTTTCCCATTATCCACTCGCTCGGAGGTGTACATTGTTGATTAGCCCGAGATAGCGAACCAATCAGATTGCTTGAAACGCCAAGATCCCTGAGTGTGTTTACTAATATGATATATTTACTTGCTGCCAATTCAGCGGTCAAAAAGTATACTCCACTAATTCAGGGCCTACATGTTCTAAGTTTGAATTGGTAAATATTTCACATATCAAAGGTTTATACCGCAGACAATGCGACACGAGGGCGTGCTTGCAACTGTCAACGATTCCTCACCCAGAAAATAATATCCCGAATAGTATTTAGCCTAAAAAATAACTCAAACGGGAAAATACACCAGCTTAAGTTACTGTAAACTAGACAGTTTAAAGATGCCCCTTAAACTGACGCCTCTACCTTCGGATTAATTTCTTCATCATAAAGGTTTCGTTTACCTGCATGCCAACAAAAAAAAATCTTTGTTACCTGCGACCAATTATGTGACACTGCTTCGCATTAACTCGCACCGGCATCACGTTATTGTGCAACTTCACTGCAGTTTTCCTACCCTAAAACCCGTTGAAAAGGTGAAAAGGTTTTGTAAATTCAACAGTTGTCCTGGTTAGAACTTCGCGTAGTGGTTTTACGTCCTCGCATACAAATTATTATTATTAATCCTCTTCGTGTCACTAAGAGACACATAAGGCCTCGACCAGAGCTCGCATACAACAATCGCCTTTTAATTCCACAAAAAATCGCTTGTTTTTTTACAAGGACGTCTAATTAGGGGGCTGAGGTTACATTTTTTTTTTTTGAGATTTGAGCCTGAAAACGCTCTTAAGTTGATTGTACTGTGCAATAAGAAAACCGCATCGTTCAATTTAAGGATTTGTCCCTAAGTATTTGAATTTATGGTCCTGTCAGGCCACAGTTTTACATTTGTCTTACTTTTATTTATACTTCTCACAGAAAAAAGAGCAAAATAAAGACGTTCTTCTGAACTGACTTTCTGCCTGGGTTTGTTCTTTGTAAAGAACAAATAATTGCCAGACTATTTTTAGGTAACACCTGTTTCACTGCCAGAGTTTTCTCTCCTATTTGCTATTT
The DNA here is from genome assembly GCF_964205215.1 of Stylophora pistillata. Lineage (NCBI taxonomy): Eukaryota > Metazoa > Cnidaria > Anthozoa > Scleractinia > Pocilloporidae > Stylophora > Stylophora pistillata. The sequence continues at coordinate 19,950,778 of NC_142524.1, forward strand.
GCTCGTATTTGCCTCGTATATGCAACGTAAAAACCTTTCTGCTACATTCTCTTATCTCTATAAGCCTTTTTTTTCTATGTGATTCCATTTGTTTCTGTCAAATATCGCACCGTGGCGGACGGTCATAGGGAAAAATCCACGAGCTAAACGACAACAACAAACAAATTACCAGTTCTCAATATGCAAATAATTAAACAGTTCTTAACAGCATTCTCTTAGATTTCTATCCACGGTCGTTTAAGAGAGTATTGTTTTTATTTGTAACAAGCAGGCCAAAACACAGCCAGCACAATATCAAATAGTTCGTCGTACGGGTGGGCGCAAATTCTGTAGAATAAAAACTGAAATTGACTCCAATCTTATCCAGTTTGCCTGGAATTCACACTCTTCACGGATGACCACCATAGCTGCTCGTGTAAATCATCGATCATGTCTGCTAATGTCCGCTTCATCTGATTGTTATTACCGTCACGAATAATAGTTTTTTCGGTAAGTCTGTCTTAATTTTTCTCAATAAGGCATATTTTAAGTTACTATATCAACACTTTTTGAGTAAGTAGAGCTTAACGTCAAGGCAATGGGATTAGGAATTCTTCTTGTCCGCGTTATGAGATCATTATATTTTATAATACTCCTTTTATTTGTGTCTTCATCAAAAACCTCTCTTCTCTGAAAAAAAAACCACAAACATTTTGAGAAAAAAAAATTTCGAATGAGTTGACATAAGAAAAAAATAGGTTCGCAATGCGTACATGTATGGCCTACGAAATTGAGCTGCTTTTCAGTGTCTGATGCCTTCCTGAGTTTCCCTTAGAAGAGCTAATATCTGATTACTGTTAGATAGTTTTAAATATTGTTTCTGTTCATCAATAAAACAAGATAACTAGCATACAATAGTCTTGAAATGCTCATTTTCAAGTTAAGAGTACGTTAATGGCCAAACTTTGTTGTGGAGGTCTCATTTGACAACAAAGGTTGCACTTGTAACCTGAGAATTTTAGGAAGTTAAAAAACGTCACAGGAAGTCATGAAATGTTAAGGTCTGAATAATTCTGGGCATTACTTGGAAAACATAATATTAATCGCACTTCAGTTGTAACATTAAACTACTAGGCTCCTATGGGCAATGGAATATAGGCTTTGTAAAAAATCATTTGTGAAAACCAAAATATTACATCATTCCACATTTTGTGTTGTCCAACAACTTGCTTCAAAACTGGCAAGTAAAATACATTCAAATAGAACATCATAAGCATTAAACTGCAAAAATGATCCTTAAAACGTGCTAAGATATCCTTTTTTTTCACGAAATTTTCATGAGAGCCCAAAAGAGAGATACTTTGCACAAATAAGGAACTATATATATTACTCCTTTAAATAAATAAATAAATCAGATCGTGCCAAAATGTTTCTACACACTTTGTGTAAGCCACATAAAACAGTCGCGACCCTACACTAACTTCTAAGGCAGAGTTCTGGAGGACAATCTCTTAATTACCGCCCAATAAATTTTTCACAAATTGTGCCCATTGGTTTGATGTTTCGCAGATATTATTCCCTTCCCTTCTCTAAGGCATTGTAAAAAAAATTGCACTCTGAAATACTTGCTTACTTGATTCAAAGTCGATGCTCCAGCTTAGAAAAGGAATATACATGAAAAGCCTTAAAGGAACAGACAGGTCTACTCTGTATAATAGGTTTTTTAGATGAATCGAATAGAATCTTGAAACACGTTTTCTGGAGGAAGCAAAAGCCAAAAACTAATGGACGGTAAAGCTTGTATGATAGAACACACTTTTGCTAAGTCTTAATCTACCTAAAGGATTGTAAAGTTATGCTGCTCAAGCGGAATTTTAAAAAAAAATTATTACAAAAATGCATATTTTTGGCTCTTACACCAGGAATAAAAGGTTTGCGACAAGGACGGCGTCCATTGAAGCAGTCATTTGAACAACGTCAGTTTTCAAAAGAAGACTTCCATTCTCTGAACGTAACTCGAGTTGGAATATTGGCTGCCTATGATTTGTTAGACTGCATATTTGAATGTTTAAAAAATGCTTTATGCCTTTCAATAAACATGGCGGCCCTCAAAGGAGCAGGTGGAAAGCTATGTTGCGAACTGTTATCTTCTGATAAGTACAGAGACGCTGAGAACTACAACGAAAACGCCAGTTCACGTCACTTTTCTATTCTGGTAAGGACCTTTTGTGATGCAGATGCAGTTGGTAGTTCCAAAGGGATAAGCATCATTCATTCAAGCTACTGTATAAGCATTCACTATCCTTAATTGTCAGTGTTTGTTTATTTATTTCAGTCTCTATGTTCTTCTTCACCATGTCAAAACGGAGGAACCTGCATCCCAAATTACAAATACGATTCTTACGACTGTCTTTGTGAACAAGGTTTCGTGGGGGAATATTGTGAGAAAGGTAATTCATATTTCATTATTTCTCTTGCTATATTCAATGTAAGCTGTCGCAAAAATCTTTCTTTTTTTCACCTTTTTTTACTGAGGTGAAAAGTCGTCTCCGTATTACCACTGGAATGAAAACAATGCAATTTACTTCTGTTAAAATGCTGAATTACGGTAGGAAAATAAACCAGTTGGACACGATTTTGCCTCTTCGGCTGTTCGAAGGTCTGGTCACTTCCGTGCTGTTCTCAATCTTGCAAAATATACGATTTATTGGACTCTCTTGTCTGAAAAAGAAAATTTTTTTCCTTGAAGTTTTTCCCTCAGGAGGGTTCCCGAAAATGCGAACCATCTATACATTGTCACTTTTATTTCACGTTGATGAATTTCAGTCACCAGTTATGCACAAAATACACCAAAATCGAGAACAAGAATTCAGGGTTTAACAGGTTATAGAAATAACTAGTAGGAACTGGATTAAATAGAGTTCAGAATCTTACCGAGACCCTAAATGTAAAAGAAGAAGATAAACTAACTTGAAAAACCAACTAGATTTCTTTTTTTGTTAAAGCCGTAAAGTCGTGCAAGGAACTATATGACATCTACAGGTTAGTTTCTTTCCGAGCTTGTTTCTCTTACTTGAACTAAAAAAGTATCATTATTACCCCAAGAGCCCCCGGGTGTTAGCAGAAGTGAGCCTCTCCCCCTTAGTGGCACTGCCCAGCATGGAAATGTCCCGCTTGCTTTAGCTCAGCTTTGTATAAAGCAAATGATGAAATGTGGAATCACCTTCTTGTCCCAGTTCCCTTTTAGACGCTTGATGAGAGGGATGTCTTGACGCAAATTTCAACGGATTTATAGAAAGCATTGTAGCAACACAGAGAATATCTTTACATTAAGAAGCACTTTAAAACCCCATTTTTAACTGGAACTACATTGATTATCACATCAAAAAAATCAAATCATTCTTTTTGATAGATCTGAGGTCCGTCAACTGGTAACCCTCCGTTTGGGCTCCAAACCAGTCTCCGTTCTCTGTCAAATGGGAGATTTTGGATGTGGAGTTGGAGGATGGACGCCAGTTATGAAGATTGACGGAAGCAAGGTGTATGGTTTGATTATTCTTAGAGCTGATGTGTGGCACAGCCCTAAACCTTTCAGTGCTACAAAAGCATACTCTATACGGAACTTATTAACTAATACAGATAGCCAAGAGAATATCAACAGTTCGTATTCTCTTGATATAGCCCAAAGCTTGAAAAACTTATTGGATCAATATGTATATTCAATTTCTACTTTTTTGGTATTAATTAAAAAAAAATACAGCTAGCTTTGAGATAAATGAAGGTTGAGGTGAAGATTTTAAGGACGGAAACAACAATATCAAGAACATTTATTTTCGTGACCATAAATCTTACCAAACTAAATAAACACGACGACAATAATGATGACGACCACAGGTCAACTAATAATGGTTTTCCTTTAAATAAGAGCTCGTTTTACAATGTAAAATAAAAATGTAATAACTTAAGTGATTTTTTGTGACGAACTTATAGTAGCAATTAATTAACTATTTTAATCGTTTTCAGGCCACTTTTCATTATAGTGCACATTATTGGAGTGATTATAAAGGTTACAACCTTCCCGGAGGGGAGACTGGGTTCGACGGACAGGAATCAAAGCTGCCCACCTATTGGAACGTATCCTTCTCTAAGATCTGCCTCGGTATGAAGATCGGACAACAGCTCAGGTTCATTGTCATCAACCAGCAGGCTGACTCTCTGTATTCACTGATTGCTGATGGGCAATACCGTGCCACCTCAATGAGTCGCAGCAAGTGGAAAGAGTTGATTGGCTCACAGGCTTCTTTACAGCACAAGTGCACAAAGGAAGGTTTTAATGCCTTTTGCAGTTGGAGTGGAAATTCTAAAGCAAGAATTGGCATTGTCAGCAACAACCAGAATGATTGCGCCTCGTGCGACTCAAGGATCGGATTTGGTACAGGAGGGAGCCCTGACGATTCAAACACGTGTGGTAACGAAGCCGGTCGGTCTCCAGATAATGGAGACAAACACATCAAAGCCATGGGATATATCTTGGTACAATAGAGAAGACTATTCGCAAATTAAACACTCTTCCTTAACTCATCTTGTCCCTGCACCACTGATCTCCCGTTTTACATACGCTCTTTCTGCTTTAGCGCTTTATTTACCCTTTTGTTACAAATCTCCCGCTGATTATTGGAACCTTATCTCCCGTTGTTGATCATTATTTTGCTTCCTTAACGATCAGACACCCTTTTGAAATGAAAAAGACGTAAAAAGAAATGATATTAAGTTTTCGCTGTCACAGATTGAACTCGAGACCTGCAGGGCGGGGTAACCCTTTAGCACTACACTATCAAGATCAATATAAACTTTATTTAAACACGCTAGACTATAATCAATGTTAGTATAATTTCAGGGTTGAGCTAAGAGTTTCCAGCAATCTGATTGGTCGAGCGGTTCCTTATACGACGCTATATAAACCGCTCCACGCGTTTTATATAAAATGTTAAAATAAAATGTACATAAATGTTACTAAAATGTTATGATTTTAGAAATTTCTCTGTTGTTCAGCTCTGAAATTGTACTAAAACAATTATTCGCCTCAGGTTCGGTGAATATTGTCGAATAATCCCCTGGACTTCGTCTCGGGGATTATTCGACAGTATTCACCTCGCCTTCGGCGAATAATTGTTAATTATAAAACGCTGGTTTCCAATATGGGCGTGAACTAAGTATAAAAATTAAAAACTACTTAAAATAACTGCACCTGAACGAACTTGATTTACGTATTAACATGTACAGGATGTGGACATAATTATACAGGAGAAACGGGCGATTTCCTGAGAAATAGAGTGACAGTTCATAAACAACAAATTAGAGACCCGCACACACGTATGCTGGGAGTCAACAAGCATATTATGAATGTGCTGCGGGATTGACCCCTCGATTCACTATCTTTCCGTTTTACATTATTCTCGGCCCTTCCGAGGTCATGAGAAAGAAGAAAGAAAGATTTTTTATTTCGAAATATAAACCCGTTCCTAATGATTTAAAATTACGCTAATTGCTCGCGCGTGCTTTGAATTACAATAGCCATTATCATTGTAATTACAATTAGATCTGTGCTGTCAATAAACGCACTTTGCTATGCCTGAAGAGCCGCAACAGCGGTGAAACGCGTAGCGCAAAAGCAAAGAAAAAGAGGACTTTCTTTTTTCATTGGTTTTAGTATATGCATATATATGTACTGAGTTAGAAAAATACAACGACTACGCTTTCATCCCCATAAGCCTGTTTCGCGATTGCCCACTCATCAAGGAATTTTAGTGACAAAAATATTCGTAACTATGGTTCATATACTATAAATTTGCATTAGAGGCGTGGCGGTAAATTTAAGTGATTTGTTCAGTTTCTGTGCAGTAACGCTTTGTTTCTGTGGCGGTATGAGGGCACAGGTTCATTACGTTTATCGAGTGATGATAATTCAGGTCGGTAGATGATGAGAAGTTTTTCTTTTAGGCAGAGATTGCATCTATTACTTGCGCTGTTGTAGGGTAATCTTGACGAAAGGATGCGCCATGAAAAAAAGTGGTCAACGTTACTTTCTTTAAGAGTCCAGCTATTTCTAATCGCCCCGACGTGATTTGTATTGGAGATCTCAATTGTGATCTGTTACATCCCATGGATAATGGAAAACAAGGAAGAGAATTGCTAGAGATGTGTGATGTCTATGATCTTCATAATTTAATAAAAGGTCCAACTAGGATTTCCTCCTCGAAAGAATCCTGTCTGGATGTAATATTGAGCAATGTACCCTCAATTGCTCTGAAGTCTGGTATTGTTGACATTGGATTGAGTGACCATATGCTAATTTACACAATTTTTAATAAGAATTTATTGAAGCCGAAAGCCCGCCTAACAAAAGGAAGGTGTTTTAAAAAGTTCAATGATGAGGAATTTAACAAAGATCTGCAGCTCGTTCCTTTTCATGCGGCTTACGTATTTGAGGATATAGATGACATCTACTGGGCACGGGAAGAGTTGTATAAAAATATATTGGATGATCATGCCCCCATCAAATACAGAAAAGTCAGGGAAGGCTTCTGTCGATCAAAAATTTATCACCCCAGAAATACGTAGAGCCATTAGTCACAGGAATGCTCTTAAGCGAAAATATAACAAGTCAAAAACGCCTGAAAACTGGGAGGCATACAGGATTAGGCGTAACCGTATGGTAACCATGCGACGCAAGTCCGTGATTAATCACTTTGATCAGTTATGCTTCAATGCCGCTGGGAAACCCAAAGAATTCTGGAACTCACTTCGTCCTCTGATGCATTCAAAGAGATGCGCACCAACTGAATATATCACTCTTAAAGAGAACAATAAAATAATGAAAGATCAGAATCAAGTTGCAGAGATTCTGAATAGTTATATTAAAAATGTGACAGAAAGCCTGGACATCCAACAATACACTTCTTTTGAAAATCAACCGCACTTGTCAAATATTCCAAGGAACTGGAATCAAGACGAACAGTTCGAGTTCGATTTAATTAATCATGAGTTGGTCAAGACTGCTCTACAGAGAATGAAAGCAAACAAAGCAACTGGTCATGACCATATATCACCACGTGCACTCGAGGCGTCTATTCCATCAATTACACAGCCTCTTAGTCATCTAATTAATACTATCATCACTTCGAGAGCAGTCCCTGACTCTTGGAAACGAGGAGAGATCGTACCACATCATAAAAAGGACTCACAATTAGAGAAGGAGAATTTCCGACCAGTCACAGTTCTTCTAGCAATGTCTAAGATCTTTGAACATTTTATTCATCAATAATATTGACAGTTCACTTAGAAAGGTTCTTCATAATTTTGTATTTGGATACAGAAAATATCATGGGTGCCCAACGGCCCTCCTTGCACTCACTAAACAGTGGAAGGAAGATCTTGATAATCGTAACATTATTGGCACAGTAGTCATTGATTTAAGTCAGGCCTTTGACTGTCTACCACATGACTTAATTCTGGAAAAACTTAAATTTTATGGCTTAGGTGATCAAGCGCTATCTTTAATGCAAAGCTATCTCTCTTCTCGCCATCAGAGAGTGAAGCTCGGCACCGCCTTCTCCACGTGGGAAGGGGTGTTAAAAGGAGTCCCTCAAGGCTCTGTCTTGGGACCTACGTTGTTTAATATTTTTATAAATGATTTGGCGTATGCAATAACACGATGCAGGATTATTAATTATGCGGATGATGCAAATATCTATTGTTCCAATAAGAACGTACGTGCCGTTGAAGACAACCTAAATAGTAGAGAACTTAAAGTGCTACTGAAACGAAATTTTCGTATCTGAAATTTTTGCTCTAACCTGTAGTTTTGAATATGCTGATCATCATGAGATAATTTGCTTTGGCCAAAATGAAGCGAAAGATATCTTTTTTAACCGTTCAAATCAAAAATTTTACACAAAACCATGTCCGGGCTCTGGTACCGAGCGAAATGGATTGATGACCTCACTGGTTGTGTTCACTTCGATAGCGTGGTTTATTTCACTCACTGTTTGTTTGTGTTCGTGGGTGAAGGAGATGGCAGATATTGAAGTTTTGTCAAGTGAATCTTCTTCTGAACGAAGCGAAGTTGTCTCCAGTAGCGAAGAGGAAGATGGTGGCGTAAAATGGGGTTGACAGGCCTATACGACTCTCCAGCGTGTGTTTAGAGTAGCCTATTCAAAGTTAAGCCCTCACGAGTATGTCTTTGAGCGACCGCCCTCTTTTGTAAGATATGAGCGGCGGATTTTTGTATAGTTCGCTCAGTAGTGGTTGTGTTTCTATTAAATGCCAGTTTTTCATGAGAATTTGCTTTATGTGTGGCACTGAGTACGCACATCAGGGATTGCGTCTTCATCGAATCGTTCGCCTTTGTAGATGTACAGCTATTTTTTTGACTGTCTCGATCGTTAAGTTCTCTTGATTGCTTTCAGCTTGCGCTACGCGCGCTGATTCGATCGTACTACAGTTCTTAGTGTTCAGTGTTCCAGCCGTTTTGGCTCGTTTTCTTTTCTTTATTTCGGTATTAAAACGACCGATTTCACGTTCATTGAAGCACATGATCGCCTTTACTGTTTCTTGCTCCGCGTTGTTAAGGATTTGCTTTATCTCATTTTTGAAATCCTCGTCTGCTCTTATTTTGGCCCTCGCCCTATATTGTAGGGATTCTGGGCATGTTCTCCTAGGCATTTGGTACAGAGGGATTTGTTCGTTATCCTCAGACTTGCCGAGTGGATCATCTTCAGTGGCGGTGTCGTATGAGGCTTCCATGTTTTCTTCATTCTCTGAATGGCATTGCTTTGGCCCGAGGCGTTTAGTGGCCCATCTGCCGTTATAATGTCTTTCGAGATTTTCTGTAGATGGTCAGGCAAGACCGCGGTTTCGATCCTAATCTTGTGGATGTCGTCAGTTGCCGATTAACTAAACAGACTGGTAGAGATTCGTTCTCGGTATCAGTCGGGAATTTTGCTCCCTATCCAGGCGAACCTCTCGCAGATAGCCAAGATGCCGATGTGGCCGCCGATGAAGAAGACGAGGGTGGCATTTTGCCCGAAATCCTCTTTTTCGGCTTCCCAACATGCAAGCCACACTCCATGCTTTTACCCTTCTTTCAGAGAAGTACACAACCAGTGACGTCACAGGGCTGTTTTGGCCACGCCAAGATGGCCGCCAATTTTGATCTCAGCCGGTCAACTTCGAATGGTTAAAAAATGTACTTTCCGCTATGCGTTGGCCCAAAAAAAGTACACAGCGTTTGCAAATAACGTTCAAACTTATTATATTGCAAAAATCTCGGATATGAAAATTACGTTTCAGTAGCACTTTTAAGCACCAGGCTATTTTGCAACGGCGACGGCGACCGGAAGTGACTTTTTGTTCCGGTAGGCGTTCTGGACTTGTCTGTCAAGTCGCCTTCGTTTCGCGCGAACGTGAGAACCTTCATTTTGGCGTTGTATCCAGAACGTGAGTATTTTTCCCTCACTAGCTTGTCTCAAACTTGTTGTAACATTTTATTTTGCTCTTGTTACCTTTTTAGAATTATTTTCTTTATGTTGTTCAATTTGTATACTCAAACATAGATAAACACACGGACATTTTCATTTCTCGTTGCTTTGACCAAAAAAATATGTTGGCGCCCGCCTCCGATGGAAAGCCAAAGTAAGCTTAACTATTAAATCTTTCGAAGACATTTCAACGGAAAATATTTTTATGTTTATCGTAATAAGTTTACATTTTTCCTCGACTATCGGTCGAATAGATGAATTGTCGTATTTTGCTTTTAGAGCTATGGAGTGGACTGAAGATCATAATGTTATTTTTCTTCGAGAAATCCTGGCGAGCGATTTGTTTTCATTCAAAAAAGAAAGTGTTGCCAGGGGAGAAAGGTGGGAATCGATCAAAGAAAAGTTAAATCAAGTGAATACACTCTGTTTTCATCTCAGAGATAAGAGGGCAGTAAGAGATCGATGGGTTCTTCTCCAGAAGAAGTATAAGGCTAAGATGCATCAAGAAATAACTGCAAGTGGAATATCCGTGGACGACATGTCTGAAATAGATGTTTTTCTTGAAGAACTCGTCGGGAAAGAAGAAAGCTTAAACAAAGTTGGTGATGCTCAGTCAAGAAAGCAAAAAGAAGATAAAAGCAAGGCAGAGGACATAAGGCAGAAAGCTTTAGAGCGATACAGGAAACGAAAAAGCGCAAGTCAACAGAGAATTGAGATGAATGCGAGGAGAAACCGAAGCGCCAAAGGAGAAGTGCTCGCACCGAACCACTAGTTAAATTCATGCAAGAGAAAGTCAAGACTGGGCGAGAATTACGACAACAAGAGCTGGATCTAAGAAGACTAGAGCATGAGCAGAATCAGCAAGTGATGGTGACTGTCTTACAGCAACAACAACAAACAAATCAAGCCATTCTGTCGGTTATTCAAAAGCTTCTTGAGAAGAAAGAATGACATTTTCCCTAAGTATGAACATGTAAGGTCAGTGTTTATTTGTTTCAGCAAAAAGACAGGTATTTGTTGAAATTGATGTCTTTAAATTCACTTGCGTTTTGTGAATTCGAAAAAAAAAACCAAGTTCATTCATTATTATTGTTACAAGTTTGATCACTTCTGCATTGTTGACCACCAAGAAGATTTCAAGTACTTAATGAATTTGTGTTTAATCAAAAGAGCCTTCATTTCTGCTCGGTTTATTTGAGAGAATTTATCTAAAATAATACTGCAATGAAGGAGGGTCTAGACCAAAAGACTCTGAGGTTTTGTTTCCATATAGGCAGGTAACAGCATTATTAAGAAGTGCACATACAAGATACATTTTTCCCACAATACTCATTCCAATTTTCAGGTTTTTCTTAAAATCCAAAAACTTTAAGTCGTTGATGATGTCACCAAAGAGCGATTCCACAGTTACTCTAACAGAACTCATGTCAAAATTGTATTTTTCCATCATCGGTGTTAGGACGCCATGGCGAAATGGTGCCTGTAGGCGTATTCGCAGCGGATAGGCGGGATCACCATAAACACTCATGGGTTGGCCAGTTGGGGAAAATGCATTCCTTTCCAATTCCTGGAGAAGATTGGAATCTACCAACATGTTTGCATCATGTTTTCTCCCCTCTGCATACCAAAACAGATAAATAAAATTAATAAATTAAAGAAACATTATGTGGCAGCTTATATTCATGGCATCCGAGTGAACACAACTTACCGACAGGCCCATACATATTTCCAATGAGTCTATTTGGTAGAACAACGGACTGAAACTTGAGGGAATGTACC